>NC_051226.1:4503768-4513768 GCF_015220715.1 Pygocentrus nattereri
TCCAGATTATTTCTGGTGATTTTTGCAGTCAGCACTTCATGATTGATTAATTTTTTACTGTCATTCAGGACGTCACGGCCGTCGCGCATGTATCCAGCTTCTAAGCAAGAGGACTGATCCAGGATTAGCTTTTACCTTTTAAGCCCTGAATCATGAACCTGTAGGCCAGTTTGTAATGTTGCAATAAAGAAGGCTTTAACAACTCCGCGCCCCTGCTACGGGGCAAAGCCTGCACAGTCCGGTCCATGCTGTACTTTTCCAAACTTGGAGCTAATCCTGATCTAATTCCTAACCACAATTCAACCAGCAGGCTGAAACTCAGTTACACAGCAGGAAGACTCCAGTAAAGGCACTAGTTCTTTTACCTGATTGCTTTCCACTTTATTTAGCTTCAAACCAGTCCTGGTGTCTGTACAGAACCAACTTCACGGCCTTTTCATACTTTAACCGCTAAAAATGTCCACTGCTCCAGCCCTGTGAACTGAAGGTCGCCGGTTTGATCCCCTGAGCTGACAGTGTCGTGACAGATGTGCCCTTGAACGGGGCACCTGCTCCCCGGGCGCTGCGGATAGGGCTGCCCACCGCTCTGAGAGCAAGTGTGCTCACTGCCCCCTAATGTGTGTCTTCACTAGTGTGTATGTAGTGTTTCACTGAACGGATGGGTTATATTGTGGAGGTGAAATTTCCCCGATGTGGGACTAATAAGGGTCTCTTAATCTAATCTAATATAGGCCTGAGCCACTTAGATGGATACTTCACCCATAGCATCCAGGTTTATCCTTCGTTAGCTGCTGCGCACACTGGCACATTCAGAAGGAACATCATTCCACAGTGAGAGAGAGAGAGAGAGAGAGAGAGAGAGAGAGGGACAGAGAGGTTACTGTAGGTCAGCTGCCCACACACTACACCTCTCCAAAGGATCATCTAAACACGCACTCACCGAGCGCTCCGCTGAAGTGGGGATGGGATGGCTTTAATAGGAAGGCCTACGCTCGCGGAGACGAACGACTGCGCACCGTGTAATTATATGGAATGTAATGTACAGAACTTGAGGAGAACAGAATACATATGACAGGGGCAGTAATTAGAGGAAATCGCTGTCTGCTCAGGAGATGAGCGCTCATGAGGAAGAATCAGACGCTCTAGTGGGCTTGCCTCGCATGTGCCTCGCGGGGAGGCAGCGCTCGCTATTTCAGCCAGTTTAGCAGGGCCTCCATCACTGCTATCAATGCGGCGAGCAGCTCAGAAATCCCCCTTTAAAACGACTCCTTCATACTCAAGCCACAGTGAAAAGAGCCCGTCTCCTCTACTCTCTTCTATAAATAAAATATAAGATTAAATATAAGGATAAAACAGGCTCAGCAATTTGGAAATAACCTTCATTCCACCTTCGTTCTTTGCACTGCTGGAGCCAGCATCCTATCTCTGGCCTCAAGTTAAGATCCAACAAGGTCTAGAATGGTTCTATATTTTACCGAAAAGGGCCATTCGCGGTGCTATTTATCAGTTTCCATCATATAGAAGAAACATTTCTAATGGTTCTCTGAGCTTGGGAGTGTCACTGTTGTCGGAACAAAACCTTGTATCTCCATTTGTGTCATTTTTCAATTTTTATCATAATTGGAGAAAGTCTGTCGCCCTTTACACTGCGTGTAATTTTCATGATGACTGGACCAAAACAAACGGCCCAAAATGACTTGGAAAAAAATCTGGTTCCATTGACTTGCATTAAAAGTAAAGTAGGTTTTTTCCTTCTCCTGTAAAGTTCCCATTTTGGAGAAACGAGGTTTTGTTCCAATAACAGCGATATGTACAGAGGTCTTAAGCACTTAAGCACAGGTTTTAAAACCCTTTATCTTGGCAGTAAGTATGTCTCTGCTTTTAATATATTATTAGAATAACGCTAATAAACATAAACAGAGTAAAATGTAAACGAAAAGACATCTTTTCAGCTACTTAGCAGAACAAAGTTTGGCACCAGGTTCCTGCTGGACTCGCCAGCCATCACTTCGGCTTAAATTTCGGGGGACTGTATACAGAACCATTTTGAAAATGGTTCTATATAGCACCAAAAAGGGTTCTTCTATTGTTTCGATGTCAAGCTTCTAACAACAGAAGAACCTTTTTTGGTGCTATACAGAACCATACACAACACATTCTGCATCAATCTGAAGATTTATTTCACGCTGCAAAGAACCCTTTAAGGAAAAGGTTCTTTGAGCGTTCATGGTTCTTTATAGAACCGAGGAAGCCTTGAAGAACAATCTTTTTTGAGAGTGAAAATTATATTCGAGTCATATAAACTAACGTGCTAAATTATAGTGGACGTTTTAAACTGAGCTCACCGACTGAAATGTTTGGGAATACACACACACACACACACACACACACTTTCTAAGCCACTTCTCCTTCAGGGTCGCAGGGGGGTTGCTGGAGCCTATCCCGGCGGTCATTGGGCGGAAGGCAGGATACACCCTGGACAGGTCGCCAGTCCATCACAGTGGGAATAAACAAATAAATCATAAATAATATGAATAACACAGCGTAGACGGGATATTAGAGGGAAAGGTTTGAGGAAATTAGGAGGTGAAGCAATTTTGGAGTTTCTTGGCGGCGGCTTATAATTCCGGACTGCTAATTCCGGCCCTCAGGTCCTCAGGTTAAAGTTAGCCAGACAGCTACAGGTGTAAAAAACCACACCTGCAGTAAACTGAACGTTTTATACGTTTTCATCTCGATAGAAAAAGTTGAGGTATTTGCAAAAGAATCATAACTGGATTCAATTATAATGTCAGAGATTTACACCTCTGCTTCTCTCCAATCATGGGATGGCTACTCCAGTGTCATGACGGCATCTCTTAGACGCTGTGAATGGCCTAGGGGACGTGTCTCAGTGACCCTCGGCCTTACGGAGCATGCAGCACTTTACCACTCACTCCGAAGGTCTTCAAGAAAGCTGAGCGGGAGCCCCTCCCCTGCGTGCACGTAGATCGGTGCTGGGATATATTTAGCCCTCTGCAGCACGAACACAAATATTCCCCCGAGGGCGCTATGCGCTCCAGTAATCTCTCCATGGGATGGGGGAGGTAGTGAAGGAGGAGCAGGAGAAGGCAGAAGAATCTATGTCCACACTGCTGATGGCTAACTAACAGGAGAGGCTTCAGGGCTCTATTAACAACTCCAGGGCAAACACAACAAGGTATCACTTAGGATCGGGTCCCATCAGAGATAACACCTCCTTACACAATGTTACTGGCTGGATCAGGAATACTGTGCTTTCACTATGAAGCTCATTCATATATTCTAAAAAAGACAAAGGCACTAAAACGGGTTAATTGGTGCGGTGTCCCTTCAACTGACCTTGTCTGAAATCTTTCAAATGTATTGTGCTGACGGTGGAATATTTAGGCCCAGTCCCATCTCACCCATCTCCCCTACCACTTAGCCCTGAGCCCTCTCGGGGTAGGCCGTCCCGATTTGTGTTCAGATGGAGGGGTAGGGTGAAGTGTTGGGGCTACATGGCCCTCCAAACGGACGTTTTTGAGAGACTCACTCAAAACAGTGTGTTATGATGAAGAAAAACCAGCAAGACGGCCGAACAAGTGACCAAAGAAACCCACAAATGTGGGAATTTTCTCAGATGAAAAAAAAAATTACAATAACTACTCTATTATCTTAGTTTAACGTCGTTTCAATGTATTATGGTCCTTTTCTTCAGAACAAGCATGAAAAAAATCACTAGTAGTTTGCTGATGTCTCGGTGGCTAGCTAGTCAAATTCCCCGTTCCACCTTAAATGGTGCAGCAGTTTTATTGCGGTGCCTCAGAAGTTTGATTTACAGTAATGTACATTTTATTCCAAGTAATTCTGGACCATTTCAAATAGTGTTTATTTAAAAAGAAGACTCCAGGTTTTGATATGACGGTGCTGGGACGTGTATTCACTGCGTATGTGAAGTGGTCAGTTCACATTCTGCTCCACACTGTGCTTTTACTCCATGTCTCCAAAAATGCGCTCAGATGGAAAAAAAACATGCCCGCCTTCACTTTCCTCCACAGGGACACTCCTCCTTCCCTCCGCCCTTCTTCCCTCACTTTCCCAGATACAGGCTGAGCGTAGCTCAACTGAGAGGAGAAATTGCAGCACTCCTCCACCTCTCCTTTTCCAGCCCATTTCTACACATCTCATTTAGTGTGGCTCCCTGGCACAGAAATCCGTGGGGAACCGAGGAGCTGTGTGCATCAGCTTCTGTCGTTTGAAGCATTTATCGCTGGGCATGGCTGACCACATTCCACTTCACTGGCTTGAGAGCCAATGAACCATCTCCACATCATCACTACGGAGGGGTCTGCTTTAAACAACAGGGTCCACGTCAACAGATAAAACTAGTCTAGAAATAAGACTGGGTCCCTGTTGGACCAAAGCCTCGGAACTGAATTTTTTATAAATGTTTATGTTTTTTCCACCGTTTGATGACGCCAGCTGAAGATTTTCACATTAAACGTTTTTGGACAGACAAAAAAAAGAGTTGAGTCGACGTGACGGCTGGCAGATGAGACTACAAACCAAACAATACTGTCAGAATTTTAAAGTGCAGCTAAAATAGTGACATAAAAACAAATCAATAATTCAGTTTGGTGGAGAACAGTAAAGCACAATGGGCCCTCAGTTCAGTGGAGTCATTCACTCCAATTCATTTGTTTGAAGTGACGCTGAAAAACAAAAGAAACTGTGTGTGTGTGTGTGTGTGTGTGTGTGTGTGTGTGTGTGTGTGTGTGTGTGAGAATCTTGGGCAGAAAACGGCTTTAAAAATATATCAGCGCTAGACAGATTTAGTTTAGATTTGATAGATATTTCAAGCAAATATTTGATGTATTTATTGTTCCCTTCCAACTCCCTTCCAACTCCCTTTACACTAGTAAAAGGTTGGACCCCCTTTTACCTTCAGAACTGCTTTAATTCTTCGTGTCACACTTTCAACAAGGTGTTGGAAACGTTCCTCAGAGATTCTGGTTGGTTATTTGAGTTCCTGCTGTCTTTCTATCATCTGGAACCAGTCTGCCCATTCTCCTCTGACCTCTCACATCAACAAGGCATTTTCGTCCACACAACTGACCGCTCACTGGATATTTCCTCTTTTTCGGACCGTTCTCTGTAAACCCTAGAGATGGTTGTGTGTGAAAATCCCAGCAGATCAGCAGTTTCTGAAATACTCAGACCAGCCCGTCTGGCACCAACAACCACGCCACATTCAAAGCCCCTTAAATCCCCTTTCTTCCCCGTTCTGATGCTCGTCTTGACCACCTCTACAGGCCTAAATGCACTGAGTTGCAGCCGTGTGATTGGCTGATTAGCTATTAGCTATGTGTTAACAAGCAACTGTACAGGTGTACCTAATAAAGTGGCCAGTGAGTGTATATACATAATATATATATATATATATATATATATATATATATATATATATATATATATACATACATACACACACACACACACATCTCCAGATAAATTACATATATAATTCATATTATATTATTTATGATACATGGCAAATGTGCCGGTGTTACCCAACTGGCTATCTTGGTTTAATGTCAAATAAAATAAACGACAGTTTACATTCAGACAAACTGATTAGTTTATCTGTATGTTTGTAAACTAAAGACAAAGAACAGACATTCATATTTTATCCAAACCCCATACGCAAGATGTCTATGAACTGACCAGTTTAGGCAAAGCAGAGATGACCACAACTCATAATATTCAGAGGCCTATACTGACATATAAAAACACTTTCAGTGCTTTTTGGGTTTGAAGTGTGCATTACTTTTTCATGAGTCTGATCCACTGTGTCTGCTTTACAGGGCCCTCGAGCACTACGAGGGGTGGTGCGGGTGCTCTACTGTAACTCACCCCCTGTGAGGGCTGTGTGTGTGTGTGTGTGTGTGTGTGTGTGTTGGGGTGGGCAGGCACTGATGCAGGGCAGACAGACAGCCCTAACGTACAGGCATCAATGATTAATGAGCAGGCGCACCATCAGGCAGCAGAATCCACCCGGATACATGAGCCTGGAGCCAAACACACACGTAGCCATGCCGTTATGAGACAACAGAGACTTCTAATATCACCTACAGCCACGCACCAGGCCCTAATGCAGCAGCGCAGGAGGCTTTTACCTAAAACTACTGTCTTATTAATGTTTTATCACCATCATCATCAACCTCATTTTGCCAGATAGATCGATACGCTCTGGTTTTAATCGCAGACACGCCAGTATCTCGTAAAATAGCTGTCTGTGGTTCAGAGGCAAGAGCATCAGCAGCAGCATTCATCTGAACTCATATGAGCTTTGACCAAACGCAGGCACTCCTACTGGCAAAATGACCCTCTGCCATGGGTGGGCAACACGACTTTACTTTCTACCTAGACAATATCAAAATGATGTAATGATATGTTAAAACACCATGATACCATTTTTTCCTGATATATTTTACTACAAAACTTTTATAAAAACAAACTATTTTTAATTGAAATGCTTCACTTCCCGATGAGCTGATAAACACAGGCCATCAAACACTACTCAAACTCTATAGATTGATAAACTGTTGATAGGGAGTTCATAGATTTATTGCAGGACTGGGTTTTTCCTTCTGATGTCCCATCTAGCATTTCCTGCAGATCTCGACTCAATACCAATACGTGGTTTAGGATCAGCGTCATCTCGATATACCAAAAAACACCAACGAATATACCATTACCAATAACAATAGCAACAATAACTGTAAAAATACGAGTCCCAAAATGGGATCGTTGGAGCAAAGCCACAGAAGAACTTTAAAAGAACCTACAGATGAGGAACCCTAAGGAGCCTTCAATGGAAACTCAACTGAAATCACTAATTTGAAGGGTTTAATGAAATCAAAGGTAGTTCTTCTATGGAATCACTGTCAAGAACCTTAATTTTAAGAGTGTGCAGGACTGTGCAGAAGTCAGAGACCATCTGACCATCTCATATATTTAATTTCCAGTCAAAACAGCCATAAAGTGCTACAACACATCGCTGTTGTTGGAAGAAAACCTCCAAAACTTTGCAGAAAAACCTCGAAAACGGTGACTTTACAGGAGAAGGAAAAAATGTACTTTGCTTTTAATGTAAGCCAATGGAACCAGAGTTTTTTCCAAGTCATTTTGGCTCATTTCTTTTGGTCCTTTCTTCATGAAATGTACAAACAATATAAAGGACAACAGGTATTTTCAAATTGTGACAAAAACTGAAAAACGACAAAAATAGAGACACAAGGTTTTCTTCCCAAGGCAGTGATATGTTTAAAAGACAATTACACAGAGACAAACAACAGAGAGAGAACAACTAAATATATCTTCTTTTTTTTGTATTCAGTGTGTCCACATTTTGCCTTTATTACAGCTTCCATTCTTTTCTGGAAACTGAAAGAAATCTGTAGGGATATTTTTATAAAGTCCAGTCTTAGAAGTTGGTTGCCCTTTTTGATTCTCACAATCCAAGTGATCCCAAACACTTTCAACGATGTTAATGTCTGGACGCTGGGGTAGCCAGTCCACTGATCTGAGAACACCAGAACTCATGGACACAGTTCAGTGGTCTAGCAGGGCCTGCTTGGCTGTCTCAACATCATTTAATATTTTCATTTCATAATTTTATACAGTAATAATTTTATTACAGGTGATATCATAATATATCATGACCACCTCCTCGTTTCTACGCTCACTGTCCACTTTATCAGCTCCTCTTACTGTATAGCTGGTCTTTGTAGTTCTACAGTTACAGACTGTAGTCCATCTGTTTCTCTGATACTCTGTTACCCTGTTCTTCAGTGGTCAGGACCACCATGGACCCTCACTGTGCAGGTACTATTTGGGTGGTGGGTCATTCTCAGCACTGCAGTAACACAGACGTGGTGGTGGTGTGTTAGTGTGTGTTGCGCTGGTCTGAGTGGATCAGACACAGCAGTGCTGCTGGAGTTTTTAAACACCTCAGTGTCCCTGCTGGACTGAGAATCGTCCACCAACCAGAAATATCCAGCTAAAAATGGTATACATGACAAAATGGACAGTGAGCGTAGGAACAAGGAGGCATGCCAGATTGGCATATTAGAAATTCCTGTTTTTCCACTTATTTCCCTTTGACTTTGCCCATTGACCTTCCTTATGCAAGTGAATCATCGTATACTTCCACATAAAAAACGAAAGAAGTTTTATTTAATGGCTGTTTTGACTGGACGTTAAATAAAGGAAGTGTGGTCACTGACAGACAGTGTTTCAAGTTTTATTAGCCCATCAAAGTAAATAAATAATATGAGTTTCCTTTTTAACCACATGAAATCAAACATTTTTCCACGGCCTGGTAAAATTCCTTTCACGGAACAACGTCAAACTGGATCACTTTCAAACCTGTATACCGTCCACTGTTACTGTCCCCGACTTAGTCCACCGATCTAATAACGTTCAGTTTCCATGGGAGTCGAATGGATTGTGTGAAGAATGTGGCTGAGTGGAATGTGTCAAGACCTCCCTCTCCCTGCAAATGTCAACACGCGCAGAAAGGAAGTCGATTATAAACCTGAACAGAGGCCTGGACGCCTGGTCTGCTCACAGCGTTCAGAACAAACACTGAATCAGCACGAAAACTTGTCATCGCATTGTTTACAGAAACTGGAGGAGCGTCACAGGTGCTCGCGCAGCACACGGGCAAAGACCTCAGAGAGGAGATCAGCAAACATCCTGGAAAGAGAAGGAAAAACCCAGCCGGAGACACCACTGAGGCGAGGACACCACTACAGCAACCCTGAGAACCAGCGAGGCCGCCACACTCCACTTGGACCAAACAATAGCCTTTGAGGGAGTCGGGGGGCTTCATGTGACCCACATTCTCTGTGTCTGACCAATCAAATGCATCGGGGTATAGAGCACAAGCTACCTTGCCGGTCACTCAGCCTCATCAGTGCACGGCCACTGATTTTAGTGTGTGTATGCATTTGTTTTTATACATTTTCAGGACGTATCTGGATTTTCACCTCGTTCTTCGGTGGTCAGAACTCTCACCGGACCACCACAGAGCAGGCTGTATTTGGGTTGTGGATTATTCTCAGCACTTAAGTGACACTGACATGGTGATGGTGCGTCACGGTGGAGTTTCCACTCACTGCCCACTCTATTCACCTTGTAGATGTAGAGTCAGGGACAGTACATCACCTGTTGCTGCCCAGTTTGTGTTGGTCATCCTCTAGTCCAGGCATGTCAAACGGGGGACATTCTGGGCCAAAGTGCAGTGGAGATCAGCATTTACTCTCGTCAATCCCTCTGAATTGAGTTCAAGAAAGCCTGGCTAAATAGCTGGGGAGCTAAATCAGGCGTGTTTAATGAGGTAGTGTACTGAAATCTGCAGTGTTTTGGCCCACCAGGGCCTAGAGCCTGACACGTGCTCCAGTCCTTCATCAGTGGTCACAGGACGCTGCCCACAGGACGCTGTTGGCTGGATATTTGTGGTTGGTTAGTGTAGTGGGTAACACCTCTGCCTTCTACACCCCAGACTGGGGTTCAATCCCCCACCTGGATAAGCACCCTACACCAATAAGAGTCCTTGGGCAAGACTCCTAACGCCACCTTGGCCTCCCTGTGTAAAATGATCAAATTGTAAGTCGCTCTGGATAAGAGCATCTGCCAGAAATGTAAAATATTTCTGGTTGGTGGACTGTTCTCAGTCCAGCTGAGGTGTTTAAAAACTCCAGCAGCACTGCTGTGTCTGATCCACTCAGACCAGCACAACACACTAACACACCACTACCACGTCAGTGTTACTGCAGTGCTGAGAATGGTCCACCACCCAAATAGTACCTGCTCTGTGAGGGTCCATGGGGGTCCTGACCACTGAAGAACAGGGTAACAGGGTATCAGAGAAACAGATGGACTACAGTCTGTAACTGTAGAACTACAAAGACCAGCTATACAGTAAGTGGAGCTG
>NC_051226.1:4518768-4593768 GCF_015220715.1 Pygocentrus nattereri
TAAGCATTAATATACATTCACCGGCCACTTTATTAGGCACCCCTTGCTAATAAAAGCTTGGACCCCCTTTTGCCTTCAGAACTGCTTTAATTCTTCATGGCAGATTTTCATCAAGGTGTTGGAAACGTTCCTCAGAGATTCTGGTTGGTTATTTGAGTTCCTGTTGCCTTTCTATCATCTGGAACCAGTCTGCCCGTTCTCCTCTGACCTCTCACATCAACAAGGCATTTTCGTCCACACAACTGACCGCTCACTGGATGTTTCCTCTTTTTCGGACCGTTCTCTGTAAACCCTAGAGATGGTTGAGCGTGAAAATCCCAGTAGATCAGCAGTTTCTGAATTATATTAGAAAGATATTAGAGATGTACTTTGCTTCTGTGTTCTCTCGTTAATAAACAAACAAACAAATATACAAACAAATACCTCACTCCCTAAAAAGCCACCACAAAAAAAAAATCTCACTCCAGAAACTGTAGCACCGCTGCAGCATGAGAGCCGGCATGTTTACAACAGGTGTGGCAATGGGTAGATATTATTATTATTTTTCTAATATTTTTTGGAGTCTCCTTTGAATAAATTATAAAAAAAGTTTAATAAAAAAAAAATTTTTTTTTAATTAATACATTTTTAAAAAGTGGCACATTTCCACGGTTTAAAACTTACACTGCTTTAAAGAGACTAATATATATATATATATATATATATATATATATATATATATATATATATATATATATATATATATATAACTATATATAGTTATATATATTATATATAAATTTTTTTAAATATTATTTTATTTGCCCTGGCCACCTGTCCAGGGTGTATCCTGCCTTCTGCCCGATGACCACTGGGATAGGCTCCAGCATACCCTAGAAGGTGCGTGTGTGTGTGTGCGTGTGCGTGTGCGTGTGTGTGTGTGTGTGTGTGTTTTACTTTTTCCTATTATATAAAAAAAACTGGTTTTCTGTACCAAAAATCTCATATTATAGTTTTCCAGTCTATCCTTATCCCTTATTTACAGAGGCAGTTTATGTTACTGGTTCCATTGACTTACATTAAAAGTAGAGCCGTGTTTTTTTTTTTTACTTCTCCTGTAAAGTTACCACTTTGGAGATTTTTTGCATTTGATATGGACCAGGGGGCAATCGGGACGTGTCAAACGCTTGACCCAGGTTTGCACAGTACTTTAAAAAGCCAGTGTAGTGTTTATAAAGGACCCTTTAACACCGAGTCCTTTTACTTCTAGGATTTATGCAGTGGCTATTTTACTGATAACGCTCTTACCTCCTTCAAAAAGACAGCGCTCTCTTACAACACTGCAAAAAAAATCCAAATACGTTTAATTGTTTCAACCTCCATGAGATCCTCACCCAGCGCAGCGCTGCTCGTGGATGCGCATGCTGGGTGATGTACTCAGCTGAATCAACACTAGGAAATCCAAACAGACTAAATTATGACTTCAGGGAGAGAGGAGGTCGGCCAAGAGTGCGGCAATTTATCAATATGTACATTTCGCTCTACACACACACGGCACGGCTAACCTAATCAATAGCCATAAATGTTCAACAGCATATTTCAGCACTGTGATTCATCACGCTGAGCCGCATTACCATCTTCTACTCCGTTACAGCACAACTACGATGGACGCGACGTAACACGGCAGCACGATGACTCAGAGCCGAGGGCGGCGACATGAAATATTAACTGTGGCCTTAATTGCAAATGCTCTTACATAAACACGAGTGTGGAGGAAAACAGGGAGCAAACATTACGGCAAACAACACATTCATATCCGTCATAAATAAAGAGGGTGAAAGCGACACGAACGGCAGCCTGAGAGGCTTTTTCTAAAAGGCCCACAGCGCGTTCGGGCGATGCTCAACCGTGATGATCAACCTCAGAGATAAAACGAGCCGAATTTCGGTCTAAAACTACCAGCACAAAGGCAAGGCAATATAAAGTGACCCTTGCTGACCTCTCCTCAGAAGAAAAGACATTCTTCTCTGCCTAGGGAGAGAACAAAGAGCTTCACCATATATATCTCTGACATTTTCCTGGATGTTAGTCCAACTTAAAAGGAATAGTTTGGCATAAAATCAGCTTCACACAACTTTTCCCTCAATCCAAACGTGTGTGATCAGCCAGCACATGCTGTTACCTATAAAATAAAGCATTATAGAGGTAAAAATAGTATAAACAGCTGTTGCTAAGCTGAACTTTGTCTGCTTTTAATCAACCAAACAAGCAAGCTGATTTGAGACGGCTTAAAGGGGAATGCCACCTATTTCTCAAAACGTGAGCCTTGTTCAGTAGCAAGATATACAATCACCGGCCACTTTATTAGGTACCTCTCTAGTAAAAGGTTGGACCCCTTTTGCCTTCAGAACTGACTTAATTCTTCGTGGCAGACTTTCAACAAGGTGTTGGAAACGTTCCTCAGAGATTTGGTTGGTTATTTGAGTTCCTGTTGCCTTTCTATCATCTGGAACCAGTCTGCCCGTTCTCCTCTGACCTCTCGCATCAACAAGGCGTTTTCGTCCGCACAACTGACCGCTCACTGGATTTTTCGGACCGTTCTCTGTGAACCCTAGAGATGGTTGAGTGTGAAAATCCCAGCAGATCAGCAGTTTCTGAAATACTCAGACCAGCCCGTCTGGCACCAACAACCACGCCACGTTCAAAGCCCCTTAAATCCCCTTTCTTCCCCGTTCTGATGCTCGGTCTGCACTTCAGCAGGTTGTCTTGACCACCTCTACATGCCTAAATGCAGTGAGTTGCAGCCGTGTGATTGGCTGATTAGCTATTTGTGTTAACAAGCAACTGAACATACCTAATAAAGTGGCCGGTGAGTGCAAGTATGACATGAAATGACCCCGAGTCATATTTGTTGATAGGAACCAGACGTCTAAGTGGTTTAATGATTCTAAAAGCTCCATCACGGGAAGTTATTGCGCGAAATACACTGCCTGATGCCTGGGACATTGTTTTACGATAGTTTTGAGGTCAGATTTTGTCCTAAAACTTTCGGATATACCACTTTAAATAACATTACATATGAAATTGTATAAGTTCACTGCTGGTTTTGGGTAGTAAATAAAATGTCTATATTTGTATTGTAGACATTGTGACCCCTGGTTCCTCACCTGGTTCACCACCCCAGTAAAGAAGGCGAAGGTTTCTCTACAATCAACCACTCCATATATAAACGGCTCTGTTTATATCTCAACCACTGAGTTACGTAGAAATGTTGAAAAATTGGTGGAATTTCCTTCTAACCACTGAGAAAAGCCGGTGACGATCTCAGTACACTGTTTACAAGGCGGTATTGCGTAAGCTTCCATTACGTCTTAGCCACACTGGCAGGCATTGGGGTGGAATTAATCGTGGCGTTATGATGCTGCAAAGCAGAAATGTGACAACATGCATTACAGACTATTGTGGATAATAAGCAGCCTATTAATTATAGTACTAAATAAATATTGCAACATTTATAGTGATAAATAAATGCAACTGCACTGTTTGAGCACAAAGTTGGCAAAATATCAGCACCAATTAACAACCCACACCGACATATTCTTTAGCACGTGGAAATATTCGGCATTATTCTTCACTGGAGTTGGTTTTTTTTTTTAAAATATCACTAAAATGTGAACTAGAGCTGGGCGACAAGGCCAAAAATGTAATATCATTATTTATTCATATTTTCACAATACACAATTTAGTTTTTTTGAGGTTTTGAGTAGTTGAAACTGACAAGAAACATCCAGAGGATCAACATTTACACAATACTAACACAATCTGTGAGTACTAATCACTTTTTTTCAATATTTCACACACAGTACTGCACTAAATCGACTCAAACAGCACTTACTATGCTCGCTTTTCATTGAAATGTGCAGTTGCCCAGTGTTGCTAAAGTACTAACAGTATCCATGATACGTCCAGTCCAATCTCAGTACATCTCATCAGTCCAATTCACTCTCTGCCCCCAGGGTAGCAGTGCTCAGGGTTGCCAGATTGCTTCTGTAGTGTCCAGCTTCAAAAATGTTCAAAAAACCCACCAAAATTCTTGAAAAGCCACTAAGGTCAAAAGTCAGCATTTCAAGCGTGATACTACACAATAAAACACGGCACCACTATGACATAAATGTCTTGCTTTTGCAAATTTAAGATTAAGTGATACTTTTTTGATCCCACAAACGGGGAAATTCCACCTCCGCATTTAACCCATCCGTGAAGTGAAACACCACATACACACTAGTGAACACACACACTAGGGGGCAGTGAGCACACTTGCCCGGAGCGGTGGGCAGCCCTATCCACGGCGCCCGAGGAGCAGTTGGGGGTTAGGTGTCTTGCTCAAGGACACCTCAGTCATGGACCGTCGGCCCTGGGGATCGAACCAGCAACCTTCCGGTCACAGGGCCAGATCCCTAACCTCCAGCCCACGACTGCCCCAAATTTGTAAATAAAACCCCTAAAAGAGCAACTATGCAATATGCTCAGAAAAGCATACTGTGTCACATTGTGGTGTAATTTATCACAACGACAATAAATAGAGCCACACTGCCCAGATTTACCATGAACCCAATACCGAGAATCAAATCAAATAGTGTAACACCCCTATTAACAAGCGGACTTCAGACCCCAAACATGTCGAGTCTGATCAACTAACTTTGGGGGGAAAGGAAAACAGTGTACATTTTTTCACAGAAAGGTCTTAAGTAGGTACTGTGTCTGTCTGTCTGTCTGCCCTGTGATGGACTGGCGACCTGTCCGGGGTGTATCCTGCCTTCCGCCCGATGACCGCTGGGATAGGCTCCGGCGACCCCCCCCAACCCTGAGGGAGGAGCGGCTTAGAAAATGGATGGATGCATGGATGGTCTTAAGTAGGTGCTAAAAATAAGGCGTCATTTCCATCACACGTCCGAGTGCAAACGCCAGGGTGGCGCAGAGCCAAGCAGACCGTGTTTATCACCTTGTGTAACCTCCCCACACTACACTCCTATGTATGCTCTGTGCCAGGCTGCTACAGCAGGCAGCAGCCCAAAGCAAATGGGCTGCCTCTATGACCACGGATCTGCGTTGGTCGTCTGGCAACCGAGCTACATCCTCTGAGTCATCTGACATTGTCTAACCTAATATCCTTGAAACAAGCCTAATAAACATCCTTCCATCATCCAGTGGTGCTCTATCTTGCCAATACAGCCAAGTGCCACAATCACCTCAAAACGGTGTCTGATGACCCAGAATTAGCACCAATAATTAGAGCTCTCTCCAGTCAGTAATCTGCTGTATAAAGAGGCCCTTATAATTAGTAGGTTTAAATAGCTCTGGGTGGCCATACTGGCACAGTTAGTGAGGGTGAGAGGGAGTATGTGCGCATGTGGGTGTCCCAGGTGGTCACATCCTGGTAATTGCTCCAATCTGGAGCCAAAGAAAATATACACACATTTTTCTAAGCGCAGGCAGAGAAGGCCAACTAAGAACCAGCCTGAGAGGCCTTCACCGTGGTATTCATGCCCATATATGCACCTCTATCACCACCACAACCCAACATCTCATCAGTCCAATTCACTCTCTGCCCCCAGGGTAGCAGTGCTCAGGGTTGCCAGATTGATTCTGTAGTTTCCAGCTTCAAAAATGTTAAAAAAAAACCCACCGAAATTCGAGAAAAGCCACCAAGGTCAAAAGACAGCATTTCAAGCATGACACTAAACAATAAGACACGGCACCACCATGACATCACTAGTAATCTAGGGGCCTTAAATGTCTTGCCCCTGCAAATCTGTAAATAAAACCCCTAAATCTTTTGTGTTTTCCCTGAACCAAAAACTTTCCCCATCATTTTTAGACACCAATTAGAAAGGCAATGTAATGATTACACAGCAAGCAACAAAACAAAAACACATCTCTCAAACTTGCAGAACACCATCCAGACCAGCGGCCACTCCAACTTCCAACCATTGCAGAAACATGTACAGTCAGTAAAGCCAATGGATAATAAATGTCACGTCTTGCCTTTGAGGCTGAAAACGATGCTGATGTCTCTCAACAGGACTGAATAAAATATGTGCCAAGGTTTTAACAACTGATTGGCTGCAAGCTTATTCCAATTTTATCTGCACTATTAATACAGTTTATTCATTTTATATAATTAAAAAAAAAACAAACGAGCCCAAATGTTGTCCACCTGCTAAAGCACCGTTTCCTCCACCCAATCCAAACAAAAACACACAATTGGTCAAGAAAGTGCCCAATTTGGCAACCCTGGTAATGCTATCTTAGCATTCTGAATGAAGGGAACCCACGAGCTGCAATGTCACTGCAAATGTAGCCATTTTATTCACTACACAAATGACCAGTGAAGCTGCCCGCTTTCCCCTGGGTTTTATACGTAACGTAAAGGTAAAATAGTGGTGAATTAAAAAAAAAATAAGGGGACAAATTTGTCCTGTATGTACAGCACTGTGTGAAAGTTTGAGGCATCTAAGCAAATGTTTAAACAGTTTAGCTCAGAAGTGAGTTTATCACAATATACATTAGAATAAAGTCGTATTCATAATTCAAATAAACACAAAAACAATAAAAAGAAACAAGAATTTCTCTGGTCCATATTTTTCCTGGACACCTTCACAGCCGCCACAGAGACTCGTTAATATCATCAATTACATCATGAGCTCAATTTACTGAGCACTGATTGGTCGAACCAGGAGCTGCTTTTTAACTACATATAATACTGGACTTCCTCGAGGAGGAGAGGCTTGGAGATGGGTAAACAAACACACAAACATCCAGAAAATCACTATATATGTGTATATATGTCATTATTATTATTCAAATATTAACACTTTTCTCAGCAAATAAACACAAATGAATAGATTTTGAAAACCCCAGACTTGCATTGTATCATAGACCCCTGGTAATCATCACTCAGGCTGACAAAGGTACAATAGATGAAAATCTCAAATGAATAACTTTCCTTTAGGGCCAATAACTTTCCTTTAGGGCGTTTTCAGAGGCATCAGAGGCACCTCCACGGTGACCACTTCTGACACACACACAAGCCACCACCACCATCACCAGCACCACCACCGCCAAACATCTCATCAGTCTACTCTTCACTTTCTCATTTCTAAAGCTGCCCCACAGGCCAGCGGTGCGATCCTGGCCCTCTCAAGGGATTTATTTAGAGCTACAGCATGTCGATTCTGTTTTTTCTGTTTCTCTTGGGTTGTCACACCCAGGAGAGCGAAATAAAGCCTTTCCAATCCTTCCCAGAGTTATTGGCCCTCTTTTCCCATGGGAATGCTAGCATCACCTCCAGTGAGGAACCCACGCACACACAGGGCTCCTCACTGACTAGAGGTCAGGGATGTGACTGACAGGCTGACAGTGGGACAACAGGGCCCACAAGGCATATGCTAATCAGTGTCAATAGGGAGGAAGCAGAAAGCGACCGAGGTTCAAAGCCAGGCCAGACATATCTGAGCCTCCACCGGCACACGGCCGCTTCCTCTCTGCAGGAGCTGTCTAGAAAAACACCATTTTTTATGGGCCATGACGAATCCATTCGCTTTGAACAAATGAAATGGGTTTCCTTTATCGGAACCTGCAGATTCAGATGTTGGTTTAAAATGGGCGAGTTGTTAAGATAATTGCAGACAAAGCGCAGGGCAAGCAAAAAAAAGGCACATCTGGAAAAACCCTACAGGACTCCACTCCCCAATATCCAGACTGCATATGACATGCAGGCACAACAAGGCAGGGGTCAAACCCAAACCAAATCCACTAGCACGGCAGAGTCTGAACTGAACAGGCCAGGCCAACCCAAATGTTAGGAAGAGCCATTTTATCCTTTCCACAAAAATCAAACCTCCTTGAGAGCCACGTTTTATGACCATTTTACCATCCTGGCTGTATGTTTGTCTCAGTATGTGCTGATGTACTAACATGGGCTAAAAATCTAAATGAAAGAGCAGATTCACTTCGCTCTGCTTTAAGCTTCAGCTCAGCTATAGCTGCTTTTCTCACATCTCCAGCAGGAAACTGTCCCCCTAAAGTGGAATAATACAACCTGTCCAGGGTGTGTCCTGCCTTCTGCCCGACGACTGCTGGGATGGGCGCCAGCACCCCCCGCAACCCTGAGGGAGAAGCAGCTTAGAAAACGTGTGTGTGTGTACCTTCTTGTTCGAATTTTCCCGTTCCACCTTAAATGCATGCACGAATGAATATAATTGCTGCTGCACCATTTAAGGTGGAACGGGAAAATTAAAAAAGGAAGCTGGCGAATGAGAAGCGACTTCAGCTTTGCAGCATTTTAGTGTTTGACAGTTTCTCATCGCACATTAAACATATCAGGGAACCAGCTGGAGTGATTATAAATGCAAATAAGTCCATTCGTCTCCAGATTATTGATTTTCATCTTAAATCTTTCTTTTTGCTTTTTCGTTGGCTGCCAGCTAGGCCTGATTCTTGCCTGCGTTGCTATGGTGACCAGCAGTCTGTGCGCCAACCTTCAGCATTAAAGGTTGATGAATCAGCAGTTCTACATCAACTCCAGAGTTTAAGACCATTTACTGTTAAACTGAGTTGAAGGATCAGCAGAGCTTTATTTTACTGTAAAGGAGGATGATTTTATTATTACCTACTGATCTGACTCAGCTGTGGAGCCACAACAGGGCAGTAAAGGAGCCACAGGTGCTCCAGACCACATGTTGCCGACCCCTGGGCTAGGCTAAACATAATCTATTAAAGGGGCATTTCACCAATTTCTCAAAATTTCAGCATTAATCAAGAATTGAGACGTAAGCAAAGTCCTTTAGAGTGGTTTGTTGTAAAATAGTATAGACAAACCTATGAATTGAGATTTCTATAATGGTAGTGACAGGACCAAAACGCAAATACAGCCATTTCATTTACTATCCAACCCCGCAGAGCGAACCTACACCTTCTATACGAAATGCTGGAGCGGCAAGTCTGAAAAACTGAGATTTATTTGGGGGCTATTTTGCCTTCAGTGCCCTGCATTTATGATTCTGCCTTGAATGAAATTTTAAAAGCACGTCTGGAAAAACTCAAAACATCTACTCAAAACATCAGGCAGCATATTCAGAACCGTTTAGTGTAAAAACCTTCTGTGAAGGGGTTGGTAGAGGCTTCGGATTCGGACGTCTGGTTCTCATCACAACCTCGGCGAACAATTCTGACGTGTTACGATTTTCTAGAACAGAGCAATTCACACCAAACCACTCTGAAGAACTTCGTTTACATCTTAATAATTTTATTGTGTGGACATTTTGACAAATCAGCAGAATTCCCCCTTACCAGAGCCATTTGGCCAAAGCCATTTATATGTATATGGCTGTGGTCAGCTACTGCTGAGGCCATTTTGTGGCTGGAAAAGGAACCGGCAGACCAAAGTTTTGGATCCAGTGCAGCAAAACAGAGAATCTGGCTCTCTGCCCAACCTACAAACGTCTGCTTCTTCCATTCTGTCTGGGGCTGGCGGGCGCGCAAGGTGCTCCGTATCTAGGCCGAGACAAATCGTGTTTGCGTCTGCTTATTGTGCAGCGCGGGCGAAGCCGTTTTACCTCGGAGCGTAATTAAATTCATTGCGCGTAATCGCGTTACATTAATCACAAAAAAACTTCTCATCCTTTCTGCTGCGCACGAAAGAAAGAAAGAAAAAAACGGTTAATTCTGCTCAGCTACATGGAATGTTTTGTTCCTCGGGTTGCCTGATTCCACTCAAAGCTGATTCCCAGCACAGGTGCACCAGTCACAGTGACAATATCCATAGGGCTTTTCAGTAAGCAAGGTCACCTTGAAGGCAGCTCCACTCCTCCATCTCCCCACTCCCTCCCTCCCTCTCCCTCGCCTTCCATATCAGCAGGAAAATTTCACCTCTCTGCGGGAGATCCGTTCTATCGGATAACACGGCTGCAGAAGGGAGGTCAAGAGGAAAGAAGAGACACTCAGCATTTTACACAGGTGTAGCCTATGCGCTCGTGTGTGTGTGTGTGTGTGTGTGTGTGTGTGTGTGTGTGTGTGTGTGTGTGTGTGTGTGTGTGTGTGTTATTGACAGGTATCTAGATGAGAACGGGTAAGGCCATCGGGTTAAGTAAGGACACGCTGAAATAATGCTCGAATAGCTGCTTAATTCAGCAGGGTGTAAATACCTGACTTGGCAATGATTTCATTACGGTTCTTTGGAAAACAGAAGCCTCAGGATTTAGTGTAATTATGTTGGTATGATTTAGAACAGGGCTGTCACTTTCAACTTATGTGAGTAATCTAGCAATCCAGAAATTAATCTGATGATAAATCAAGTAAACATATGCGCTCATTTATAACAACAAACCTAAGTGCATCTGTGAGATCCTGCTGGTGTGGGTTACCTCTCTTTTTTCTATCTTCAGACTGCTGAACCCGGCTGTGCGATGCCCTGTTTATGACTCAATCTGCAGCGTTATCGCTAAGCTGACTCAGTGACAGCGTACAATTTTTTTAAATCAAGCAATCATTTTTACCTGAGCAATCGTGACAGCCCTACTTTACAAAGTAAATATCAACGTCTTGTATATTCATGACAGAGATGGTGCAAATTTACTTGGGATAAAATCTTGCTATTAAAGTTAAAACAGCTTTTTTTAATGCTCTACCCAAAAAAAAGTTCTCCAACGGCTCTTTAGTAAGGACAGTGGTTATATGCAGAACTATGAACTCATAAATGTTGTTATGCATGGTTACATATTTCCTCTTGATGACGGAAAATGTGCCGTATGTACTTCTTTAAAGAACATTTCCAAAAACGGTTCTATGCAGAGCCAAAAATGGTTCAGCTATTATTATAGTGGAACCATAAATGCATAAATGGCTCTTTGTATGACTAAACGGTTCTTCTCGACAACAAAAAAAGCCAAACATAAAGAAAATTTTTTAAAAATGGCTCTATGTAGCACAAAATAGGGTTCTGCTAGTGCTATAATAGTTATCGAACCCTTTTTAATATAGTAAAGAACCTTTTTACTGATGACACATCGCCCATCCTGTGCGTCTGATGCTGTTGCTTCATCTTTGGTGTCCACTGCTCACTGGTAATAAATATAAATATAAATATATATAAATATTTGAAACCCTAAGCCTACATATTAACATTCTGACCACCTCCTCGTTTCTACGCTCACTGTCCACTTTATCAGCTCCACTTACTGTATAGCTGGTCTCTGTAGTTCTACAGTTACAGACTGTAGTCCATCTGTTTCTCTGATACTCTGTTACCCTGTTCTTCAGTGGTCAGGACCCCCATGGACCCTCACAGAGCAGGTACTATTTGGGTGGTGGATCATTCTCAGCACTGCAGTAACGCTGACGTGGTGGTGGTGTGTTAGCATGTGTTGTGCTGGTCTGAGTGGATCAGACACAGCAGTGCTGCTGGAGTTTTTAAACACCTCAGTGTCGCTGCTGGACTGAGAATCGTCCACCAACCAAAAATATCCAGCCAGCAGTGTCCTGTGGGCAGCGTCCTGTGACCACTGATGAAGGACGAGAGGATGACCAACACAAACTGTGCAGCACCAGATGAGCTGTCTCAACGAGCGTAGAAACAAGGAGGTGGTCATCAATTATGCCTGATCAGTGTATATACATTCCTGAGATTATGACCGTTTATAAATCTACGACTCATCACAGCCCAAACCCGCCCACACCCGACTTTGAGAGAGTTTTTGTGCAATTCACCATGACACACGCTCAAGCTTTCCCCGCGAGCGTGGAGACGCAACGTGATCCCTGAGCTCTCTGTGGGTTTATCAATGTCAGAGCGCGTGTGCACGTGTGTGTGTAAGAAAATCGGCTTGAATTAGAGTCTCATGTGGCATCAGGGAATTCCTCTGTGGTCATGTGAGATGCTTTGTGACCTACTGTAACTCCAAACCGCCGCGAGGGAGAGAAGCAAAACCTGGCCGCGCACTTTCACTGTATTGAAGTGAGCACAGAAACAAAGCATGATGGGAAGAGAGGCTCTAGGGTGAACGCTCATACTGTGTGGGCTTAATAAAAGCGTGCACATCTCTAGCACTTTCAGTTAATAGTATTTTTCGGTTGGAATAGTTGCTGTAGTGTAGTGGGAACACCTCTGCCTTCTACACTGTAGACTGGGGTTCAATCCCCCCACTAGGGTAAGTCCATAAGGGTCCTTGGGCAAGACTTCTAACACCACCTTTGCCTACTTGTGTAAAAATGATCGAATTGTATATGCTGAGGAGCTCACTGCCCATTGCTTCGGTCAGACTGCTTCATCCTAGTGAGAGTTATTACAGAATATTCGGGGCCTCTTTCGAGTGAATCTCCCTGTATTAATCATCTTTAAAAGCTGTGAAATAAGGAGGGAAAGTGAAACACAAAGTCAGACAGGGTCTCTGATCTACCTGAGTTTTCCCTCCATGTAGTAGGGAGTAGGAGTTTTCACTCCATTTCCCTCCAGTAGTGAGTGGTGGTAGTGGTGGTAGTGGGGGTAGTGGTGGGTAGTGGTAAGTAGTGGTGAGCAGTGGTGAGTGGTGGTAATGGTGCTAGTGGTTATAGTGGTGGTAGTGGTGAGTAGTGGTGGGTAGTGGTGAGCAGTGGTGATGGTAATAGTAGTGATAGTGGTGGTAGTGGTGGGTAGTGGTGAGTGGTAGTAATGGTGATAGTGGTGGGTAGTGGTGAGTGGTGGTAGTGGTGATAGTGGTGGTAGTGATGAGTGGTGGTAGTGGGTTAGTGGTGAGTAGTGGTGGTAATGGTGATAGTGGTGAGTGGTAGTGGTAGTGGGGGTAGCGATGGTAGTGGTGAGTAGAGGTGAGTGGTGGTAATGGTGATAGTGGTGATAGTGGTAGTAGTGGTGAGTAGCGGTGGGTAGTGGTAATGGTGATAGTGGTGGTAGTGGTGGTAGTGGGGATAGTGGGGATAGTGGGGGTAGTGGTAATGGTGATAGTGTTGGTAGTGGGGGTAGTGGGGGTAGTGGTGGGTAGTGGTAATGGTGATAGTGGTGATAGTGGTGGTAGTGGTAGTAGTGGTAGTAGTGGTGAGTAGTGGTGGGTAGTGGTGGGTAGTGGTAATGGTGATAGTGGTGGTAGTGGTGGTAGTGGGGGTAGTGGTGGGTAGTGGTAATGGTGATAGTGGTGATAGTGGTGGTAGTGGGGGTAGTGGGGGTAGTGGGGGTAGTGGTGGGTAGTGGTAATGGTGATAGTGGTGATAGTGGTGGTAGTGGTGGGTAGTGGTAATGGTGATAGTGGTGATAGTGGTGGTAGTGGTGGTAGTAGTGGTAGTGGTAATGGTGATAGTGGTGATAGTGGTGATAGTGGTGGTAGTGGTGGTAGTAGTGGTAGTGGGGATAGTGGGGGTAGTGGTGGGTAGTGGTAATGGTGATAGTGGTGATAGTGGTGGTAGTGGTGGTAGTGGTGGTAGTGGTAATGGTGATAGTGGTGATAGTGGTGATAGTGGTGGTAGTAGTGGTTGACTCCTAATATTATTGTTTAATATTCTAACAGACACATGGACTAACAAATAAAAACTGGCCTTTTAAGATTTCAAATTGAATTCAATAAAGAATTACCAAAAAGAAAAAGACAGTATTTACTACAGAAACTCTGCAATCTTCTCAAAACAACTAAACTTTCATCAAGAATCTTCTGAAACCCCCATGAAGGTGATGAGCCTCTCTCTGCCATATCATGAGAAAATATGTAGATGCAGTCCCAGGAACAGGAACCTGAGGGTGCGAGAGTGAGTCTCTTAGGACTGTTGGGGCGGTGAACATGACACCCACCCAACAGCCGTTTCTGGTTGAGCAGGAAGTGGGTTTGAGCGTGAATAATAGATGGCAGCGCCGGGCCCCTCGGGATCTCAGCGTAGGAGGAGAGGACAGCGGACTGTGAGCGAGAAACACACAAAACATCTGAGAGATCATCCTGCGGTCCACACCATGATCTCCGGAGGCCCTGCATGTTGACGGACGTTTTAAAATCTGTGGATCTACAGCACACAAGGGCCAAACATTTGTTCGGTAAATATCGGATCTAGATAACAGGTTTCACCAGTGAAAAAGGGGAGCGCAAATAAAGGATATGAACCTTATTCAGGTGCACATGAAAGAAGAACATCCAGCGAGTGCAGTTTGACTGCAAAAAGAGAAAGAGTGACAAAAAAATAGAGAGAAAATGAGAGAGAAAAAGAAAAATGAAGGGAGAGAGACATGGGGCTGGAAGAGAAAATTTAGGGGGAAGGAAGGAGAGAGAGAGAGAGAGAGAGAGAGAGAGAGAGAGAGAGAGAGAGAGAGAGAGAGAGAGAGAGAGAGAGAGAGAGAAGGACCATTTGAAAAAGGAATGGAAAAGAAAGAAAGAGTAAGAAAGGAGAGAGAGAAACAGAGAAAGAGAGAAATACACACACACACACACACATATATATATATATATATATATATATATATACAGGGAGAGACAGAGAGAGAGAGACAGAGAAGAGAGAGAGAGAAACTGAAAAAATAGATTGAGAAAAACAGAATGAGAGAGGGAGAGAGGAAAAAACAAAAATAGAAAGAGAAAGACAGAGAGACAAAGGAATAGAGAGAAAATGAGAGAGAAAGAGGAACAATGAAAGCGAGAAAGAAAAAAAGGGAGAGAGACATTGGGATGGAAGAGAAAAATTAGGGGGAGAGAGAGAAAGAGAGAAAGAAGGCAGAATGAAAAAGAGAACAGTGAAAGACAGTGAGAGGGAGACAGAGAGAGAGAGCAAGGAATAGAAAAGAAAGAAATAATAGGGAGAGAGAAAGAGAAAGAGAATGGAAGAGAGAGAGAGAGAAGGAAATAGAGGTGAGAAGGAGAGAGAAAGACAAAGGGAGAGAGAAAAAAGTAAAAGAACAGAGATGCCGGGGTGGAAGAGAGAAATTGGAGGCATTAAAAAGACGGGGCAGAAAAAGAGAAAGGCAGAAAGTGAGGACTGACAGCCCCGGTTCTTTCCTGAAACATCCCCCTCTCAGCTTGGCCTGTAGCCTCTCTGTGTTCTGGACAGCAGTGAAGGAGACATCCTGGCTGGAGCTGCTCTCAGCTGCACGGTGGCACCCAGCCCACATTCTCAGCCATAAATCAGGCCGGACCCTCCTGACTCCGGACCCTCTACGACGCCTCTGGAACACACTTCTTTAGTGTATCTTAGCTCACATGTGTTTAAGTACAGGAGAAAAGAGGCTGAAACTTTCTGAACAAGAATAATAGAGAATCTGTTGTAGTGTGCACTCCTAAAATGAAGCGGCCTTATAGGAGCAATTCTGTGAAAGAACCACTTTTCTTTTTGTTCCCTCAAGAACCTTTTAGTGAAAGGTTCTTTAATGAACCTTTCCTGTGAATGTGATGTATGAGTGTGAAGTGCAAATTTATAGAACCTCCACATAATGTAAAGGTAAAAGGTTCCTACTAATTATTTTTACCCAAGAATCATAAATCCAGGCCAAAGAACCTGCATTTTTAGGAGTATAAAGAAGAAATAGTCAAGTTTTAGTGAATGTCTGTATGGCCCTGAAGAAAAAGCATTAAAAAAACCCACTACTGACAGAGCTGGGCGATATACCATCAATATCGATATATATCGTGATACTGACATGACATGGGGCAGTCGTGGGCTGGAGGTTAGGGATCTGGCCCTGTGACCGGAAGGTTGCCGGATCGATCCCCAGTTATTTATTTAAAAAATAAATAAATAAATTTTAAAAACAAATAAATAAAGCGACAGCATTTAAAAAACATTTCACTACTGACAGAGCTGGGCGATATATCATCTATATCGGTATATCATGATATACTCATATATTATGACATCATTTTTAGTTTTAGGGATAGTTTTAGTGATCGATTTGATGAATGATCTGCATTATGTCCCTTTTGCCAAAACAATTTGATTTTAGCTTGTTAATTTATTTTAATTTATTTCTCTATACGGGCAGCTGGACGAAGGGTGACCGCTGAAATGAAATGTTTACACTGAATCGGTCAAATTTAACTCTACATAGAGCACAAGTTTCCCATCCACTCCATCAGAGCGCATCTTCTCTGCAGCAGAGCATCTGCTCTCAGAGGAGAGCGCCACTCTCAGAGGAGCAGGGAGAGACGCCGACTTCCCTCCATTTCACTGAAGCCCTGCGACTGTAGAGTTTAGTTTCAGCGGTTTGGACAGAGAGCTGAGCACAGAGCACAGAGCACAGCTCAAAATTAAACTTTTTTGTTTTTTTATTTATTTGATTAAGTAAAAACTTCATTCTGTGACATTTTATTGCTGCTACTTTGAACTTAAACTTGACAGGAAGAAGGTTCATCTAGTTTTATCTTTTGTATTAGCAGGAAAGTTGATTAAAACTGAATTTTTGAGTAAGTTATTCACCTTCGTTGTCTTCATTGTTAGTAACCAAATGCATAAAACTACCACAAGCTAAATTTAAAAGCTGACAGCTACATAAGAGCCATCTGGTAATCGATTCACAATCCGAATAATCGATTATTCGTTTGAATAATCGGGAGATTATTCGACTATCTGACTCGTTTGTTGCAGCCCCACTGCGAACGAAACAGGAAATATAGTAATAAATTACAGTAAATAAATAGTAGGTCCACTTTCTTTCAGATCAGAGCTCCAGCACTGAGGAAGCAAGGAGTCATTAACTTTAAAATCCTCTGATCCTGTGATGCTGTGAGATACTTCCGAGAAGATACGGTCACCCAGACTCGGGTCCAGGCCTGGCCAGGACGCAGCAAACGACCCCCACCGGCCAGCAGACGTCCCTTCCACTGACTAATTTGATAATGTGTTATTTTTATGACAGAGATGCCCCTCCCCCCCCCCTCCCTTTCGCTCCACAGACACAGAGAGCTCTTAGCAACCACAGTGTACCCAACAAAAGATCTGCCTCCTGCCCTATAACAACATAAATCTACTACAAAGAGCCACATGGAATGAGGAGGAAAGAAGAGGGAGAGAGGGAGAGAGAGAGAGAGAGAGAGAGAGAGAGAGAGAGAGAGAGAGAGAGAGAGAGAGAGAGAGGGAGGGAGGGAGGGAGGGAGGGAGGGAGGGAGAGAGAGAGAGAGAGAGAGAGAGAGAGAGAGAGAGAGAGAGAGAGAGAGAGGGAGGGAGGGAGGGAGAGAGAGAGAGAGAGAGAGAGAGAGAGAGAGAGAGAGAGAGAGAGAGAGAGAGAGAGAGAGAGAGAGAGAGAGAGAGAGAGAGCGCATGAGTCAGAGAGAGGGAAAATTTGGCAAGAGAAGAAATAAGAGAAAGAGAGAGGAGAGAAAAAGACAAAGAGAGAAGAGAGAGAGCAATGAGGAGAGTAAGAAAAACAGATAAATGGAAAGAGGGGATAGAGGATAGAAAGAGAAAGAGAGAAAATAGAGAGAGATATCGGTCTGCGGGGGTGGGGGGTTGGGGGGTCGAGGGGGGGGGGGGTACTGCATATGCACGCAGAATTTCGACATGATGTTTAGTGCACGTCTCTTCTCCTCGTCCTGCATGTGACTGGGCGACCAGAATTCATAAATGATGTACACCAATGAGGGGTGACCGACTGCTCATCCAGCTAAATGAGTCTTATTCTAAGACAAAGACCTCACTTAACCTGACTGTAATAGAAGGAAGATTCTCTGTCTGAGGATTTCTAGGGTCAAGGAGGAGAGAGAGAGAGAGAGAGAGAGAGAGAGAGAGAGAGAGAGAGAGAGAGAGAGAGAGAGAGAGAGAGAGAGAGAGAGAGAGACAGACAGACAGACAGACAGACAGACAGACAGACAGACAGACAGAGCACAGAGAGAGCACAGATAGATGAGTCCTGACAGAAAAGCAGATCCTCTCTCCACTGTCCCTCAGTCGCTGCACAGTATCCTCAACTCCAGCAGTCACAGGCAATCAAAGCAGACACAAGCACACGCCCACTGTGCAGGGCTAAACCCCGGCAAACCACTGCCCCCCCCCCCCCCCCACCCCCCACCCCACACCCACCCCCACTCATCACTGAAGCCACTGAACAAACATCACACTCTTCATCACTGCAGCCACAACACAGCACAACCCAACACCTGACGCCCCGGGCAGCTGGAGCGGAAACAGCTCAAACTTTAATAACTAAATCAGCCAGGATTTACACAGCTACCAAACATGCTCTTAAAAATAAAGAACCGTAGGTTCGTAGGTTCTTTGGAATGATGCTACAGAAGAGCCACTTATGGTTTTATAAAGATCCATTTCATTGGAAGGCTATTTAAAAATGCATTCCAGCCAAAAAACTAAAGTTTAATATGTTGTTGGTCAAGAAACGCACTGCTCTGTAGCACAGGGGTGTCAAACTCAACCACTAAAGGGGCCACATTAAAAAAAACGCAACAAATCAGTGGCCCTTTTTCAATTAATGGCCTTTTTCAATTAATAACTAGCAGTAAAATATAGGCACTTGTAACAATATATATATATATTGTTGAGCTCAGCCTTTTAAATTAATTAATTAGACTGTGACCCTTATTAGTCCCACAACGGGGAAATTTCACCTCCGCATTTAACCCGTCCATGAAGTGAAACACCACATACACACCAGTGAGCACACACACACACACACACACACTAGGGGGCAGTGAGCACACTTGCCCAGAGCGGTGGGCAGCCCAATCCACGACGCCCGGGGAGCAGTTGGGGGTTAGGTGTCTTGCTCAAGGACACCTCAGTCATGTGCTGTCGGCTCTGGGGATCGAACCAGCAACCTTCCAGTCCCAGGGCTGGATCCCTAACCTGCAGCCCACGACTGCCCCCTGCCTATCTGCTCGAACTGGACACCTGGAATCCTTTCTTTACGGCACATTCATTAATACTAATACTGAACTTCTGGGCTGTGAGCTGATGCCTGGTGTTTATATTGGCTGTGTGTGTCTGGTGATATGACTGGTGTGGAACTGTGTAGAATTGTGTAGAACTGAGGTGGAACCGCTGTCCCATAGATTCTTGTTTGGGGTAAGAGAGTCTGAGCACACATTACATTACGTTGCAGTGCATGCTGAGGACTGCAGTGCAGCACATTGTGAAACGGGCTAATATTCATAGATAATTGGGAATTCCTGGGAATTCCAGTGGTGCCAAGAACTAGTCTTGCCACTGAGCTACAAGCCTGTAAATACAACCAAGCTAGCCTTAGTGTAACTCTTAGTGTAACCCCAGTCATCAAAAAAAAAAAGACTAAAAAGGAGTGATTTGGTCACGAAATGGACATGAGAGACTGTCTGTTTGCCTTTTCAATCAGAAAAAGGAACCTAACAGCCAGCTACCTTGCTAATTTTAGCCTTTAGCTTGTTGCACTGGTCATGAGACATTTCTGTCTTATCCTCTTCATTGTAACGATGATTTGAAGCCAGCAACTACAGTTATACAGCTGACGATGGTCAGCGTCCGAGTGGTAATCTGAGCTATTTGCCAGCCAGAAAAATTCATTTGAAAAAAAACCTCAAAAATCCACTCAGTAGTACTTTTTCACCTTCGAGATGCATCAATCATCTCACTCAGCATTACTGCAGCTCTGTCCTTCCAGCGCCCCCATACCTAAACCTGATCCACACTACTGTCACGGCTAATGAAACAAAGAAGCCGCTGGCGTTCTCAGATCAATCGACTGACCACTCCAGACCTCAACATCACTCAATGTGTTTGGGACTACTCTGATCATGAGAAGCACAAAATGCCACCAGCTCCTAAGACTGAACTATGGAAGTGTGACAAAACGTCCCTGCAGATTTCTTGGAAAAACTTCTGAAAATAATGGAAGCGGTAATAGAGGCAGTGTGGACACACTAAATACTGGAGAAATCTAGATTATATTTAATCGTTGATGCTCCTGTGTAGTTTCCTTTTAAATACATGCTTTCTGCTTTTTGACACTAAAAATGAAAACCATGTATTTAGTGGCGGTTTAGATGGTATGAAGGATGGTCTCCGTCTTTTACACAGGCCTGTGTTTGCTGATGCCGATACACAAACGTTTATAAAGTGTAGAAATTGGGACTGCAATGCATTAATGTCAGAGATATATAAGAGTTACACATGTAACCTGTAGGTTATATATCACTGCTGTTGGACAAAACCTTCCATCTCCATTTTTGTCATTTTTCAGTTTTTGACACAGTTTGAAAGTGCCTGTTGCCCTTTACGACGTTTACAGATTTCATGACGAATGGACCAAGGGAAAAGGCTCAAAATGACTTGGAAAGAATTCTGGTTCCATTGACTTACATTACAAGCGAAGCATGTTTTTTGCTTCTCCTGTAAAGTTGGCATTTTGGCGCTGTAGCCCAACGTCAAGTAAATGCTCTCGCAAAGCTCTTCCAATAATTCTGATATCACTGATCCCAATCCTTTATCAGACTGAATCTGAAGCCTCATTCTGGTCAGTGAGAAGGTCAGAGTAGAAGAAGTTAGACAGGCTACCTGAACTCTGTCCACTAGAACTGCCCGAAGTTGTTTCTCCAACATGGAGTTAAAGCTTGTGACAGAAACTGCTGGACTCATCAATAGACACGATGCTGCAACCCCACTTATAACGTGGCATGTGAAGGCATCGGTCAGCCGTGCTGTGCGATCCTCAGAAGGTATACTGTTATGGGTGAAGGATGGAGGGGGAAGAGGGGGAAAAGGAGCGTAAGAAAGAAATGGGCAACTATGACGTTTGGCATCAGTGATCCTCACTCCTAAAAGTTATTGGATGAAAGCCTGACCGCTCCCCCTCACCGTCCTCACGTTTGGAGGCTTTGATCTCTCCTGCTTTTCCCCTCGTTTAGTGGAAAACACCGACGTGCAGCAGAAAGGTGCAAGCGCAGTAATTGGTTGCACTCGCACCAAATTCGAAGCAGCTGTCCAGGCTGCATGAGGGAGCAGATCTGGCTGGAAAAAAGACGAACGCTTCATTTACCCACAAGAAAGAACAACCTGGAAAGTATTAGTTTTATCAGCAGCGCGGTGAACAGCAATTGATTTATTTGTTACCACACTACACAATTAGAGAAGGGTCATAAACAAACAGTACAAAGTAAAAAGTGTATTTTCACGTCTGTGTGTCTAATAAACACCCGTATAATAAGCTGTCTGAGATATGTAGGACAGCAGACATGTGGCGTCTTATGAAAGCGGTGATGCATTAAATGTGATGAGTGACGCATAAAATAAGCTGATTGTTCCTCTTGTGACTGAAGTGTGATTTGGGATGATGAGGGATGTTTGTGTAACCACACGGGTCTGAGCAGCAAACCGTAATCCAAAACGCAACCGGAGTCATCTCTAAATGTTAATCTGGACCCCCCTAGCCCAGCCTCCACCCATTACTCTACCCCCACACCCCGCCAACTGTAACGCACAAACAAAGCTTGAAATATCTGTCCGAACCTGAAGGGACCTGACCGCACATGTCGGATCTGGACGTCATTTCCCAAATAAGTGTCAGGCTTGGGTCCGGTTCAAATCTCACATTCCATAGTCTGCATCTCACTGTTATTCACCACTTTGAGTGATGATGGGCCGTTTCGGGTCAGTTTTGAGTATTGTTTTGAGCTTGGGTCAGTTTTTGACGGTTTGGCTCGGGAAAGGTTTGGACAAAATATTGTCAGACTAGGGCCAGGTGAGGACTCAAAGTCTGGTGATGCGGCTCAGGCCGGGTCAGGCCAAGTTCAGGCAGAATTTTCTTGAGTTCAGGTCAGTTTCACACTCAAAATGTGGTTTGGTTTGGGTCAGGTTCAGACAAAAGTGTGTCCAGCTTGGGCCAGGTTAGGGCTCAAAGCTTGATGATGCAGTTCAGGCCGGGTCAGGTCAGGTTCAGGGAGAAATAGGCCTGTTTCACTGTCAAAATAATAGTTTTGTTTGGGTCAGGTTGAGATAAACGTTTGTCAGGCTTGGACCAGGTTAGGGCTCAAAGCTAGATGTAGCTCAGGCTGGGTCGGGTCAGATTCACAATCAAAATGTGGTTTGGTTTGGGTCAGGTTCAGACAAAAGTTGTCTGGCTTAGGCCCGGTTTGGACACAAAGCTTGATGATGTAGCTCAGGTCAGGTCAGGTTTTATTGTTCCAATTCAAAATGCAGCTCAGGTCTGGGCAAGCTTGGACAACATTTTGTCAGGCTGGGCCAGGTTCAGGCTCAAAGCTTGATGATTCGGGTCACGTCAGGTTCCAACAGAAAGTATTTGGGTTCAGACCACAGTTTAAAGCCAGATTAAAGCTCTAACTCAAACACATTTCACCAGACAGGGCCTCTCAGAACAATCAATTCAGTATCAGATGCCATCAGATGCCAGCTTGTAACTGCTGCTCTCACTTTATTCGGATGATTCACCACAGTCCCATATAGATTCTCTACAGATGTTCAAATGGTTAACAAACTATGTCAAAACTCAGCTGATTCTAAGCAGTGGTGGGGTTAGGGTTAGGACCTGGACCAGGGTTAGGGCTAGGACCAGGGTGAGGGTTGGGTTGAGGTTTTGGGTTGAGGTTAAGGTTTGGGCTGGGGGTAGAGCAGGTTTAAAGAAAAATATAGTCAATTGAGTAGATCTTCAGTTGAATGTAACTTAAAAGTAAATTAAGCACCTACAAAGCATCTAAAGTGGACCATCCAAACGAAGCGATGCCTCCCTTGTCTAAAAAATGAAGGTGCTTCCAATCAGGGCAGGGCTGCAACAATTAATCGATAAAAAAAAAGGATGACTGGTCAACACTTGTATTTAAATACAAAGTCACAGACAGAACTTTCAACAGATTTGAGGTCATGTCATCATTTTGCATCAGCGACACACCCATTTAAAGAACTCCATTAAAAGGGTCTTTTCCTTTATGGGGAAAATGAACGGCGTTTCTCAAAAATCAACTCTATTAAAAAGTTGACATGTTTTATCCTTTGTGCATTTTTCTTTGAATACAGCTCTCTTAATTACACCATCACTGAGTAGTAAAAATATGAATATTGCTACATGTAAGATAAAAACTGCTGCACACTGAATTGACAACCAGGCAAACTCCCCAAAACATACCATGTAAACCAGCAAGCTTTGCCAAAAGTGGTAAATACGCTGCTTTGGCAGTAGCAGCATGCAGTCTAACATGATACCTGATGTTAACATACAACGGTTGTAAAATATAGTATTAAATAGACTTTCATGTGGCATCATTTCAATGTACTGGAGCATTAGACTGTTTACAGCATCATTCGTATTTTAACTGCTAAACAGCCTTGTAATTCGGAAGATCCCATAACATTTGGGGAAAAGTGTACACAGGACAAGTCACATCGACTTTGTCACGTACCACAAGGCGCAATATCAGCAATTTTGGAAAACACCATTCATTTTCCCCATAGAGAAAAATGGTTTAGACCCCAATTCCCTTATATGGGCATGCTAGCCATTTCCCTAGGTCTATGATGGCAGCACTGTAATGGGGCAATAATGGCTCGATTAGTCAATTAATTCAAAAACAGTCCAGAATTTAAACGATTATAAAAACTCCTTATTAGTTGCAGCCCTATCTTGTTGTGGTCAGAGGTTGGGTTGAGCAGTGAATGCATGTTTCTAATGCCAGCTCTTGCCGGAGCCTTTTTTCCCCGTCATGAGCTGTCTTTTGGGATGAGTGCAAATGCGCAGGGTGACAAAAACGCCTGTGTTTGAGAACTTGGCACAGATGCCCTTGCAAACACAAATACACACACACACTGTGGTGTGGGTGGAGTGTGTGTGAGGGCCATGGGCAGTGCCTGCACTGCAGGGTGGGTCAGGTTCTCTGCTCTTCCTCTGGGCAAGGGGTCACTGTCCAGACCCTGATCCCAGCCGTATGCTGGTGAACACACACACAGGGATGGGGCCAGAGAGTTGCCTGCCCCAGGAACATTTCCATTTGGGGGGGTTGCCATCTGTGCTGTGCCCAGCGCTTCAGCCTGCCAACCATCTCACCACGACCACACTGTCCATTATAGCCTGATGTACAGTCACACTGCATGCTGTAAAAAACAGAGTAGGGGGTGCAACAACTATGGAATTGTCAGTTATGGAAAAAATAAGGGTGTCTATGTACTGTTTACTTGAAAAACAGCAATGCTCTGGAATGTTCATAGGATACATATGGTCATTCTGTCAGACTGTAGTACATTAAAGGAAGTGCGGATGACGCTATGACTTGTTTTCTTACACTCAGGCCTGCGCTGGTAAAAGATTCTTCTTATTTGGGTTACCTTGTGGAAATACTCCAGCAAATGGTAAAACTGGACCCTCCAGTTTTGTCACGGGCCTTATTACTGAAGCAGGACATGTAAGCAAACACACAGCAAGCATGTATAAGCAAAATGTACACAGTAGCATCTGCCTGCTACAGCAACTGGTGGTGGAGCTGAAATCGAACCTGTTCTGTGGTGTTGGTAGCTGAAGCACTCTGGCCAAGCGAATGACCGCTTAGTTAATTCCACCCACCAATGAGCTCCCTGAACACCCACCAGTGAGCCCCTCAAACATATAAACGGGTAGAATGTGTTTGACTGTTCAGATGTGGAATATACACTATATTTCCTAAACTATTCACTCGTCTGGCTTCACACACATATGAACGTGAGTGACATCCCATTCTTAACCCGTAGGGTTTAATATGATGTCGGCCCACCCTTTGCAGCTACAACAGCTTTAGCTCTTCTGGGAAGGCTTTCCACAAGGGTTAGGAGTGTGTTTATGGGAATTTTTGACCGTTCTTCCAGAAGCACATTTGTGAGGTCAGACACTGATGTTGGACGAGAAGGCCTGGCTCATAGTCTCCGCTCTAATTCATCCCAAAGGTGTTCTATGGGGTTGAGGTCAGGACTCTGTGCAGGCCAGTCAAGTTCTTCCACACCAAACTGGCTCATCCGTGTCTTTATGGACCTGCTTTGTGCACTGGTGCGCAGTCATGTTGGAACAGGAAGGGGCCGTCCCCAAACTGTTCCCACAAAGTTGGGAGCATGAAATTGTCCAAAACCTCTTGGTGCTGAAGCTTTAAGAGCTCCTTTCACTGGAACAAAGGGGCCGAGCCCAACTCCTGAAAAACAACCCCACACCATGATCCCCCCTCCACCAAACTTTACACTCAGCACAGTACAGTCAGACAAGTACCGTCTCCTGGCAACTCCATCAGATTTCCAGATGGAGAAGCGTGATTGGTCACTCCAGAGAACACGTCTCCACTGCTCTAGAGTCCAGTGGCGGCGCTTTACACCACTGCATTCCACGCTTTGCATTGAGCTTGGTGATGTAAGGCTTGGATGCAGCTGCTCGGCCATGGAAACCCATTCCATGAAGCTCTCTACGCTGTTCTTGAGTTTTATACACCTGTGGCCATGGAAGTGACTGGAACACCTGAGTTAGATGATTTGGATGAATACTTTTGGAAATATAGTGTAAATCTGACATCAAATGCAGTCAACATTTAAATTCTGCACTATACTTTATTTTGTTATACCTCCCTATCCTGCATTAATATAAGACCATACATCGCTCAACATGTTTAAAATTTCAAGTATATTCACATGTGGCAATGGTCACCAACCCTGGGCTGGAGGATAACCTTCCTGCAGAGTCTAATTCCAACAACAATTCGGCACACCTGCTTCAGCTAATGAGATTCTTCAGAAGTTGACTGGCCGGATCAGATGCATTAGTGTAGGTAGGTGGAGGGCACTGCATGTTAGATGCAGATGAACTAAACTCTGCTGGAAAGGAGGGTTGGTCACCACGGCCATGTGGGAATACTGGTGTCTTGCTATGGTTTGCATGAAACAAATCAATAAACCGGCAGTAAATGGGTTTTTACCCCACCATTATCGGGTTAACCGTCATCTGCATGAAAAAAAGAACTGCACAAATGAAACTTTTAATGATGGTGGTGCTGAGAAAGGGCAAACCGAGAGGGTACAGCAGAAAGCATTATGGTTCAATTAATCAAACAATAGCAGCTTCATGCACTCACGAAAATGAAAACGATCATTAACTGCAGCCGCAAGTCAAGAGTGCTCACTAATGTTCCCTTACAGTCTAATCCATAACGATACCAGCCAAGTTCCAGTGCACTGGGACCACAGAGCAAGTTTATAGAGGAGTCAGATATCGGTCAAGATATCTAGCATGAATAAAAAGATTCCAGCAAGTTTATGGGAGCAGCACATACTCTACAGCCAGGTTTACAGATCCAGCTGTTAACAACCACTACAGTAGTCCACCAAAACCCTCCTGGGCAGGAATAACACCTTCCCTGTTACACAAACAGTTTAACACGTCCACTGGAGCTGTGCAAATGTTTGACATGGTCAGATAGAGTTTGGTATACTTTGGCTGAATGGACAAAGGAGAACATGCAGTCCCACTCATCTCATGTTCTTTACAGTTAGTCGGTACAATGAAAGCAATTTACCTTCAATTTTGGAAAAAAAAAACCTCAATGTTATTCCTCCAAAGCAGAGGAATGGCTCTGATTTGGTGGTGGAAATTGAGATTAATCTTAAGCCTAATCTCCATCTGGGTATTCCAAACTCTCCCACAGCAGGAGAGGATGGAGCTGGGATCCTTCCAGCTTCTGTTTGCCTTCTGTGGTTCCTGGAGCTCCCACTTCAGCACTGGGGACTGAACAAGGCTTGAAAAAGAGACATAGTTGCTCTCTGTACCAGTTCACCCTCAAATGAGTATTGTGTTGGTGGTGTTAGTCGGAGTTTTCCGACTTAATTCCTCCCTATATCCGACACGCGTTAACACTGAGCATGCCGCCCTGTCTGACTGAAGGTTTTTGTTTCATCAGCATGACTGCACTTCTGTTGCTTGAGTGCTTGACTTTCCTTTAGTACCCTGAGTGGCGTCCAGCTTTGGGTGGAATTTAGTTTCTAAGCCTGTGGGTTCAACAGTATGGCGAAACCATACTGTCCAAACACACTAAACTTAGCAGAGTAAAAGGCCCAAACATTCTGTCCTGTCCTGCCACTAAGCCAGAAATTTATAAAAGTACAAACAAACGCCTTTCAGGGGCGTAAATAGGGGAATACCACAGTCATCCGCCCCTCGCTCAGAGTGTGTTCTACCCTTGGGTTCCAGTGGCCACAGGAAAGCTCTACTCAGTGGATCCTGAGTGCCTGGCTAAAAATAAAGGCTGGAAGGTTTGACCTCAGTCCAGTTCTACTGGACAATGAGAGTATTGAGCATGACACATTCCTCTACTCCCATCTACTCATCCATTCATACACCCATCCAGGTGTTACACATAAGTAAGGCAACACCGGAGACATTTTTAATGAAAAATCCATTTTACGATGCGGCTGCTAAGGAGGATCGAACCACATGTTGTCAATCATGGAAAATCCACTAAATTATGGAATTTAATCCATTGGTATTCTATTTTTTTTTTTTACAGTTACCCAAGTAAAGTAAGGTAGGACACACCAGTGACTTCAGCTACAAGCTTCTTATGAAATCAGGAGCTAAATGAGAAAATCTCTGAGAACTGAAAGACGCAGTGGACTCACATCAGAGTGACTTCTATTTCAAAATAAGATTTTTTTTTTTTGCTACGCAGTTACACCAGCGACACGACTCCTGGGGAACTTTCATTATATACTTTATAATATTTGGCATTTGTTTTCTTTGTCATCTAATTTACATATTCCATAGTCATGTATAGATTATTGTAGTTAAAATTGCATAAAAATGTGTTTTTTACTTCCAAATATTCCCTCAGCCTTTACACATGACTGTGGGAACGAGCTCTTCTGTGGTGCTTAGGATTCTAGATAATTAATTTGAAAACCAATATTGCTAAAATTGAGGCTGAAGAAGGTGTAACTGTTAAAATAACATTGTTTGATTTGAATATGTAAAAAAAATTAACCCTAACGTTTTTTTTTTTTTTAAGTGCAATATCTATATATCTATAAATGCGAGGGACACAAAAATGGACATTTCTGTTGAATGACCCACTTGGACCACCAAGCCAATTAATCTTGTGGACAGATATACATACATACATTATATCTGAAATTAACCCGCACGCTTCAGTCCAAAAACAACAGTCAGGTATAGCTAACGACAGTGGACAGTGGACAATTCACTTACATTCTCAAATTTTGACTCTCTTTTGCAATCATCAGATTCATCCACTCGGGGAAGGGGTCTAAAGCACAACTGATGATAGAAAATGTTCTTCTTCATAATGCATGCAATTACACATATGCACCAGAGAGGTCTCCAAATTCCCAAAGCTTACATAGTGAAGCTTTATCATCTTATTTTATTTAAGACTCATATTTCAAAGAGGGAACTTAACAAACTTCAGCCAAACGAACCACGGTCACCACAACATCATGCCAGCTATCCTGGTGGTTACGGTAAATGGATTCTGAAATCTGATCTAATAGATTATTCTGTTTCCAACCAAACGGGTTTATTAAAAGGGAAAAAGAAAGCAAAAGAAATTCTCCACAGCAAGTGGCTACTCGGGCCTCAGGCTCTGTATGTTTACATTTACATTAACGGCATTGAGCTCAGACACTGCTAGAAAGAAAAAGTCACTGTAGATACAGAAAGAAAAAGGAACAGAGTTGAACACAGAACTCTGTGCCGTTCAATGTAATGCAATACAATAAAATACAATACAGTAAACTACAATACACAGTGCATTCAACAATAAAGGAAACATATCGTTGCCGTCAGAAGAAAACCTTGTATCTGCATTTTTGGCATTTTTCAGTTTTTGACATAATTTGAAAGTGTCTGTTACTCTTTACATTGTTTGTAAATTTTATGATGAACGGCCTAAAAGAAATGACCCAGAATGACATGGGAAAAATTCTGGTTCCATTGACTTACATTGAAAGTAAAGTGTGTTTTTTCCTTCTCCTGCAAAGTTCCCATTTTGGAGATACGAGGTTTTCTTCCGACAGCAGCGATACGTTTAGTGTTGTGGTCAGGAACCAGTTTTAAAGTTCTTTCAGCGAGAGCGAAAAAACGCTGACGACCGCATCGCTCAGCCTCCGCTTTTTGAGCTCAATTGAGCCATCACCTCGAAAACCAGCGATATCCGAGTGTTCCATTACCGTATATTTAAATCCCTAATAGCACTGAGTCACGACTTCCTCTTTCCTCTCCGTCTGCGCCTGACAGGCGGCCCAGTTACACGCGAGAAGATTAATATTACATTACGAATGCAATATTCAACAAAGACCGTCGTCACCATTTCCTCAGTTCCCTCTACTTTCTCTTAATCGGCCCCGACTCAGAGCTCATCACCTACTCGCCTTCCATCTTCAGCTCAGGTTTTCTTTACTTTCATCTATATATAACTCCCAAAGCCCCCGTTTAGGCGACTTCATTCTTCTTACACAGTCCCCAGTAGAGCTGGGAGCGATTTTTCCAAAGGGAATCAGGTTTTACGCAGTATTGTGGACCGAGGCCGTTTCCCAGCCTCCAGCATTCTGCTCGCTGTTTTCTTACATGTTCGGCATTTGGCTGACGCTCTTATCCAGAGCGACTTACAATTTGATCATTTTTACGCAAGTAGGCGAAGGTGGTGTTAGGAGTCTTGCCCAAGGACTCTTATTGGTACAGTGTAGGGGGCCGACCCAGGTGGGGGATTGAACCCCAGTCTGGGGTGTAGAAGGCAGAGGTGTTACCCACTACACTAACCAACCACATGCATTCGAGCTGCATGGCTAACGCTACTGGAACTCCTGCCAGCTAAGAGTAGCTCACTTTCTGAAAGGGAATGTGCCAGATTTCTTTAGCCTGTCCATGTCAGACTGATAGCCAGCGTTTAGTTTTCTGGCGTTCAGCCAGTATTTAGCATTATTTGTTATTATAGCATTATTAGCATTAGTCCACACATTTTTGGAGCACCACTTCTGGTAGCCTTGCCTCTGGCAATGCTAAAAACACAGTGTGGGACCCCAAGTAAACAAGACTGTGCTTTTCCGCCTGCAGGTAGCCTCTCTCTGCCTTTTCTCTTTTTAGCCCACGTGTAGCTGAACAGCCAAGACATGTTTGGCGTCCAAATTTTCCTTCTTTAGTTTCGCGCCGGAGATAAAAAGGCTAACGTTGCTAACAAAAAACTAGAAGCCAGCAGCACAGCTACTGTATATAATCGCTGCCTGCTGACCTGGTGTTCACACGCAGCCAATAATCCGATCATAATCGGATATCTGATTATTCCGATGATCATGTAAGCAGCACGCTCCGCTTTCTTAGATCAGAGCGAGATCCAGAAATCTGATAAAGAGGCTGGATTTTTGCTGAGTAATCCGATTTCTCAGCGCACGGGAACTCTTACTCTGATTTCTTTCCGATAATTTTTTTTTTCCGCAGCAAAACACTTTTGAAGCGAAGCTGAAACCAAATACGTGCTTGACGAAATGAAGGATTTAAATATTCTTCATCTTCTAGATGATGTACATTCATAGTTTCAGGTAAAGTGGCACGATGTTTAAAAAAAAAAAAGTCACAGCATGAAATTTGAGTTTTATGTTATGCTCAGGTCTTCTATGAGTTTATTGGCCGGCTGCAGGAATCCTGATTGTCTTGATGTTGATGGGATTACTGATAAAATCTGCTGCCCTGCTTATTTGGATTATAAGTGCCTGTAAACACATTCACTGTTTTGTTCATTCTTATAGTTCACAGAAAGTCACGCTGTGTCCTAAACCTGCACTGGCAAGCCTGGGCGACATTAACGAAGACCTGGATGCAGCTGGAGTGGGTTGTGAGAAGTCTGGGGGACGTATTTAAGAAAAAGATTTGGGTGGCTATTGACATCTCGTGCCTTTTGGCCTCATGGCTCCAGTTTACAACTATAGAAGAAAAAATTTGGACACCAAACTGAGCAACTAAGTGGTTTGGGGTGAGCAGAAAATCGTATACGTCTGATTTTTTACAAAACATTTCCTTTTACTTCTTGTCACTTTTATCGTATTTAAGGTATTTTGCTGAAAATATTGGTCTAGCTCTGGTTCTTGTGTTTAATAATCCAGCCTTTCTCTTGAGGGGAACACCAGTGAATGAAAGGCTTTAATGCATCTAGACTACACTTACAGTACACAGCCGTGTCGTGTGTGCAGAGAGGCAGCTGCGCAGGGGCCCAAAGTCTTTTATCCATAATGAATGACTGATGTTTTCTTGGAAGCCTGTGTGAGAGCAGTGAGGGGGAGTTGTTTGTTGTCCTGTGCTTCCCCCCTCTCTCTCTCTCTCTCTCTCTCTCTCTCTCTTTCTCTCTTTCTCTGACAAGAACATTTGATTCTAAACCAACAAAGCCAAACAAAGACATCAGAAAACAATTTGGAATTTACAAGCGGGATTCCCATTGTGGGAAGGAGACCAAAGGGACATGGACGGGACCAGATGGGCCTGACTTTGCAGAATTAACACAGTCAGTGAAACTTTCCTGGATCCTTCTGCTTGTGTGAAATACAGCAAAACGGAGATGAGGCCTGTGGCGAGAGTAAGGCGCTCTCTGTCACAGCTGAGGCAAAACCTTGCATCTCCTCCTTATTAAACATCAGAAGAACGAAATATTGTGATGCGCAATGTGCCTTGATCGCCATATTGCCCACCACTGTGTGAACATTTGTAGATGAATTGAGCAGTAAAAACAGTTCAAAATTACTTCAGAATGAAATCGTAGTATTAATGTTCTTTAAAACTAGAGTTTTTTTGGAGATACAAGGTTTTGTTCTGGCAGCAATGAGATGTGCTTGAATCATAAACACAACTAAAAACATAATATATATATATATATCTTCTTCTTCTTCTTCTTCTTCTTCTTCTTCTTCTTCTTCTTCTTTCGGCTGCTCCCTTTAGGGGTCGCCACAGCGGATCATCTGCCTCCATCTTGCCCTATCCACTGCCTCCTCTACTTTCACACCAACCATCTCCATGTCCACCTTCACTACATCCATAAACCCTCTCTGAGGTCTACCTCTTCTCCTTCTACCCGGCAGCTCCATCTCCAACATTCTTTGCCCAATATATCCACTATTCCTCCTCAACACATGTCCAAACCATCTCAACCTGGCCTCTCTGGCTTTATCTCCAAACCGCTCCACCTTCACCGTCCCTCTGATCTGCTCATTTCTAATCTTGTCCAGCCTGGTCACTCCCAACGAAAATCTCAGCATCTTCATCTCCGCCACCTCCAGCTCAGCCTCCTGTCTTTTAGACAGAGCCACAGTCTCCAAACCATACATCATAGCAGGACACACTGCTGTCTTGTAGACCTTCACTTTCACTCTTGCTGCTGTCCTTCTGTCACACATCAGCCCTGACACCCGTCTCCACCCACTCCACTGCCTGCACCCTCTTCACCTCTTTTCTACACTGTCCATATATATATATATATATATATATATATATTTGTAATATAACGGTATTTAGCATCAATCTTTTCATGTTACTTTCCTCTATACTCTGTTACCCTGTTCTTCAGTGGTCAGGACCCCCATGGACCCTCACAGAGCAGGTACTATTTGGGTGGTGGGTCATTCTCAGCAGTGCAGTAACACTGACGTGGTGGAGGTGTGTTAGTGTGTGTTGTGCTGGTCTGAGTGGATCAGACACAGCAGTGGTGCTGGAGTTTTTAAACCCCTCACTGTCTCTGCTGGACTGAGAACAGTCCACCAACCAAAAATATCCAGCCAACAGCGTCCTGTGGGCAGCGCCCTGTGACCACTGATGAAGGACTAGAGGACGACCAACACAAACTGTGCAGCAGCAGATGAGCTGTCGTCTCTGACTTTACATCTACAAGGTGGACCGACAAGGTAGGAGAGTGTCTAATAGAGTGGACAGTGAGTGGACACAGTGTTTAAAAACTCCAGCAGCACTGCTGTGTCTGATCCACTCGCACCAGCACAACACACACTAACACACCACCACCACGTTAGAGTTACTGCAGTGCTGAGAATGACCCACCACCCAAATAGTACCTGCTCTGTGAGGGTCCCGACCATTGATAAATGGAGTAAAGGTGGGATAACAAAGTAGGCAAAGAAGGGAAAGGGATACAAGTCAGTTTTCAACGAGTAGAAACCAGGAATGTTTTTACCTATTAAAGTGACTGATGCATGTACGATTCATGGTACCTGCACCAAGAGAAATTCCTTGTGCATCCTGTACTGGGCGAATAAAAAAGGACTGTGACTCTGAAGCTCTTTAGAGATTAAATCTGGGTTCTCCTGCCACAGCGGTCTGTGGGTTCTGCTATTTTTAAAAAGAACACAGAGATCCTGTGTGGTGTTTAGTGCTCAGAGATTCAACACCTGGTGGTGCCATATGTACGCTCACACAAATACGACTACTCTTTTCTCTCAGACAGCCGGGAGCTGAGAGAGACTGCTCGTGCTGCTCATGCTGTTACGCAATAGGAGAGCTCGACCCATCTGTGCTTCTCTCTGCAGCCCCCGCATCGCTGACCACTCAAGCAGAGACAGCAGCTCAACACAAACTACGCCTCTCTCTACTTATCTCTCTCTTTCTAAACACACAACACCTCTGCCTCTCTGCCTCTCTGCCTCTCTCCCAGCACATCACACACCTGTACAGGCCCCACACTTGTGGGCTTCTATACTTCCAAGCCCTCACCCTTCAAGTGAGCTGACCATGATATGGATTTTCCTTCCAGCAGTTCCTTTTTCCTCTCTTTAAACAGGAATAGAACGAAACGGGGAAGAAGGCGGCTTAGCTAGTACCGAGTTAGCCTCCCATTAGGTCTAGCCATTGGGCATATTTTAATGAATCACAGTTTATAAGTGACTACTGACTTACCCTGACTCACTACTGTAGGAGGAAGAATGGTTTTAGCTGTCTAGTAAAGAACGCAACACTACCGCTCCTTTACCAGTGCCAGCATTTAACCAAGCAACAGGGGCAGAGAAGAAGTGACACACGACAATTTATAACCGACGGCTTTTAACGGGGCACGAAAACGTCACTGGGGGAGCCCCGGGCATCCTGAGCAGCGCCCATCTTCATCTGCCCTCAGTTATCGTTCACTTGCCACAAAGAAGACCTTCTTGGCATGAAGACGGGCGGCCGGTGCCAGCACCCCCTGGGCCCGTCTGCTTCGCACTGAAATGCCATTCACTGTGTCAGTGCCGAGCTGTGGGACCAGAGAGCCAAGCTCACATGCACGCTGCCTGCTGACTCTCCATGCCTCCAGGCTACACACAGGTTAAAAGATACTGGATACGGTTTGAGGAAATAACCTGTCCCCAGTCCAAGGCTTCCTGTAAGCACGCTCATAAAACCAGTCGGGAGGTGGAAGAGTCTGTCTGATGAGTCAGTGCTATCTGTGGCTGCATCTCAGACACCTGTGGTTGAATTCTTTGTAGGAGTAGAGCCTGAGAGAAGGTTATGGTGTAGGTTACAGTTCTGCTATTCTACTACTCATCTTCAGCAGCATTCAAACGGGATACGTTTCCCAGACAAACGTCCATTAAGGAAACCACACGACGTCTGTACAGCTTGTGACTGACTTGCACGAGATCAGAGGAGAACATCTAATCCAAGAACACTTCTCATAATAATTAGCATATGACGTGTCTCCACTTACTGTATAGCTGGTCTTTGTAGTTCTACAGTTACAGACTGTAGTCCATCTGTTTCTCTGATACTCTGTTACCCTGGTCTTCAGTGGTCAGGACCCCCATGGACCCTCACAGAGCAGGTACTATTTGGGTGGTGGGTCATTCTCAGCCCTCAGTAACACTGATGTGGTGGTGGTGTGTTAGTGTGTGTTGTGCTGGTACAAGTGGATCAGATACAGCAGTGCTGCTGGAGTTTTTAAACACCGTGTCCACTCACTGTCCACTCTATTAGACGCTCCTACCTTGTAGATGTAAAGTCAGAGACGACAGCTCATCTGCTGCTGCACAGTTTGTGTTGGTCATCCTCTAGACCTTCATCAGTGGTCACAGGACGCTGTTGGCTGGATATTTTGGTTGGTGGACTATTCTCAGTCCAGCAGTGACACTGAGGTGTTTAAAAACTCCAGCAGCACTGCTGTGTCTGATCCGCACCAACACCACAAAGCGAAAGAGAACGGAAACATTTCTAATGTTATTAGCTGAGAACTTGTTTGGCATGTTTTAGCTTCCTACACTTGAAGTAGGTCTATAGTTCTTCTGCATTTCTACTGAAATTCATGTTGACATTTCCACCCAGATGGATTATTTACTGCCACTGTTGGAGGAGGAAACTATCAGCAGTCATAAAATAATACTGACCTACCTCAAGAGCATCACAGTGAACATCTCCTGGATGGAGATTAAGACTAGTCCTGGACTATATCTCCCTTTTAATGGACAATCTGGGACTGAACAATTAATCTGTTTTATAATGAAATAGCAATTTGAATGAGTGCAATTTTGTAAATCGCAGGAGCTGCAATTTTAATTTTACCCTACATTACTCAGGATGGTCTGTCAGTCTGGCACACAACATTCAGCGTTCCTTCCTCAATCCTTCAATTCTCACTTGAGGATAAAAACAGCCTGGGGCATATGTACACCGCAGTCCTACAATTACAGACTGTAGTCCATCTGTTTCTCTGCATACTCTGCTAGATCATTCTCAGCACTGCAGTAACACCGACAGGGTGGTGGTGTGTTAGTGTGTGTTGCGCTGGTCTGAGTGGATCAGACACAGCAGTGGTGCTGGAGTTTTTAAACACCTCAGTGTCTCTGCTGGCCTGAGAATAGTCCACCAACCAAAAATATCCAGCCAACAGCTTCCTGTGGGCAGCGTCCTGTGACCACTGATGAAGGACTAGAGGATGACCAGCACAAACTGTGCAGCAGCAGATGAGCTGTCGTCTCTGACTTTACATCTACAAGGTGGACCGACAAGGTAGGAGTGTCTAATAGAGTGGACAGTGAGTGGACACAGTGTTTAAACACTCCAGCAGCACTGCTGTGACTGATCGACTCAGACCAGCGCAACACACACTAACACACCACCACCACCTCAGTGTTACTGCAGTGCTGTGAATGGTCCACCACCCAAATAGTACCTGCTCTGTGAGGGTCCATGGGGGTCCTGACCACTGAAGAACAGGGTAACAGATTATCAGAGAAACAGATGGACTACAGTCTGTAACTGTAGAACTACAAAGACCAGCTATACAGTAAGTGGAGCTGATAAAGTGGACAGTGAGTGTAGAAACAAGGAGGTGGTCAGAATGTCACGCCTGATCGATATGACACCTGAAATATAGAATTTTTTGGCAAAATTGCAATTAGATATTTTAGATAGATCAATTAGATAAGCAAAACATTTGCAGATAATCATAAAATAAATGACTTCTTGAGAGCCTGAATACTAAGCAAATACACAAAAACCCGGATGAGATTCATAAGCATGACATTGTGCAGCCTGTAAAATGTTGCGGTCATGACGGATTTGGATGAGACCAAAAACCAGAGACGCTGAAGGGGGATTCCACCACTTTTCCAACATTTCTGTATAAGATGTAAACAAAGTCATTCCGAGTGGTTTGGTGTGAAACGCTCCAATCTAGAGAAACTTAAGCCGGAGTGGTCACAGTGGTGGTCATAGGAACCAGATGTCTCTGAAAGCTACATCACAAAAAGTTATTTAATGACTGCACTGCCTGATGCTGGAGATATTGGCTGGCTCAGAAAAAAAACTGAATTTTTAAAATGTATTCATGGTGAAGAGGTACGCACAGGATGTTGTGAGGCAGATTTTCACTAATCATCATCAACATTACATAGAAACCCAGGAGACACCTGGAGGTTCACTGGAGGTTCTGGATTGTAAATGAAATGGCTTTATTTGTGTTGTGACTCCTGGTTCCCATCACCACCACTGTAAATACATAAGAGGAAATTCCTCAACGACGAACCACTTCATATGAAATGACTTTGACTCTCAGCGATAGAATCATACAGAAATGTTGACCAATCAGCGCAATTCCCCTCTAAATGACCCCACCTCCTCACCTAAAACCTATCCTGTACAAAGAGTGCTTGAGCGATCATCAGCACTGAGGCATGAACGCTCTCCTTCCCCCTCACTGTCAGGGCACGTATACACAGACACAGACACAACCTTATCTCTGAAGGTGTCAGCTTTCACTCGTCCCCCTGATCTGAAGTTAGCCGGGTCTGCCTGGGAGATTCCCTCGGCACAAGCAAACAATGAAAGAGTGAGACATGGTCAGAGCAGGGTAGCCATGTGACACACTGGAAGCCCCCCCCCCTCCGCCCACCCTGCTCTTAACAAAGACTCGGGCTCAGCAGACTCTCAATCTGACCTCATCATCTAAATGAGCTCTTTCAGTTAATTACTCAACATCTCTCTGGCCCAGTGGGCCTGAGTCATTGTGGACAGAGCTTGTGGCAAGAGCAAGCCAAAGAGACTCCGGCGGTCTGTCATCATGTTTAAAGGACACCGAGTGTGGACAGTAACTCCGCCGTAAGTAGGCGGACAGATGAGAAAGAACAGTGAAAAAAAGGAACATAAGGAGTCTTTTTAAGCAAAAATGGGCTTTAAGATGCTCTTTTAACTACCAATGTTGAACTTCCATTCCCCATAGAGAACAAGCTTGTTCAGTCCCTCGGGCGCACTGCTGTGACAACTTTCCCATTTATCAGCACACACCACTAAGTCATTAATATAAGGACACCGCTCAGAGTCCGGTTCGAAGGAGAATTCCACCATTTTTGCATTTTTTTTTTACAGTGGTGGTCATAGGAACCAGACGTCTGTAGAGTTTGATGTGTCTAGAATCTCCCTCACAGAGAGTTAATAATATCACCATCACTATTACATGAGAAACGTGTAGGTTCACTGGCGGTTTTGGACAGTAAATCAAACGACTACATTCGCAGTGAGTACAGTGTGACATCTGGTTCCTATCACCACCACTGTAATGAAATCTGAGGCAGTTTCTCAACAGTTAATATGCTTCTCCATCTCAATGATCTAATTCTGCAGGATTTGGGAAAAAATTGGTGGAACTCCCCTTCAACATGCAGTCACACCATAGGCTAATTATACATCCCTCCTTTAGCTGAATCAAGCGATTTGTAAAAAGAGAGAATTGACAAAACTATGCAGTGATGAGGGACTCCTGGCCTACAGTAAGGAAACACTGTACTGAAGCATGTTGTGCAGATGGCTGACCTTTGCCATTCTTTCTCAACCCACTCAGCAAACCCCGGCCAGGCTGCCAAGTTTTGCCGCAACACTAACAAGCAGACCACATCGGGGAGAGTCATCACTTACCAAGGTCTCCATGGTAACTGTTGTCATGGGGGCCCCTGAGGTTGGAGGGGGCGGAGTCTCCATCTCCGTGTGGCCAGATCTGTCCGGTTTTGCGGACGCCCACGATGGTGGCCTCGGAGACCACCACGTGCTGCTGCTGCCTGTGCCGTTTCTGGGACTGCGGAGTTGGGGGGCTGCTGCTGTCCAGCGAGTGCTGCGAGTTCTGAGAGGGCGAGCGGCTCTTCTCCCGGAAAGGGCGGCGGAAGGCCGCCGTGGGGCTTGGTGACACGTGGCTGGACGACTGGCCCGACGAGAAGTCCTCCTCGCTGGATGTGAGGTTCTCGTTGGAGCTGCAGTCGGGTGTGTAGCCGCCACCTCCTCCGCCCCCTATGTCCTCCAAACTCCCAGGAGAGTAGGACCGCCGGGGCCAGGTGAGGTGAAGGTCATCATTACCTCCTCCATGCTCACGCATCGCCACCCTGCCATCTCCACCATCAGCAGGCACGCCTCCGACGTAAACGGTGCTGTACGGCTGGAAGTCTGATGGCTGCCACGGTGGAGGCGGAGGCTTGTTTCCATTGGGCCGACCTGCACCGTCTCGGCTGGACCGCGGGTTGGGTTCTCCGTCTTCACACTCTGCGTCATAGCCACAAGTGCTCTCACTGGAGCGCCCCCTGTAGACCGGCCTGGCCCGCAGCTCGCTGGCCACCGTGGCCAGGTTGCCTGGCAGTGAGTGGAGGGACCTCTTGCGCTCCATCTGCATGGCCTGAGTACCCAGGGAGCTGATCTTTTCCGAAACCTCACGGTCATTGACTCGCACCAGGCCCCTCTCGTGATGGAACTCCACATTGGTGTAGAAAGGCTGCTTCTCCTGGGCTGCCTTGCCATCCCCGGCCGAATGAGAGTTGGCCCGCTTGATCCGCTCGAAGTTGGAGCGCAGCGCAGCCACCCCGAGTCCCATGCCTGGCTTGTCTTTGGTAGACGGGTCTGAGGGGAGCTCCTTGTCAGGAGGAGGATGGGGCCTGCGTGGAGAGACCCCTCCCCTCTGTTTGGATGGGGAAAGCCCATCTGTCTCACTCCCCTGCCCTGGCTGGTGGTGCTCAAAGGCTGATTGTAGCTCCAGCCCATCCCCATGTGAGGCAGACTTCCTGGCTGGCGGAGGCCGCGGTTTAACCCTGGCCTCACCTCCTATAGGCTGGAACCTGCTGCGCTCCCCTTGCCCAGGCTCCTGCGCGTGCGAGTGCTGGGGGTGCTGGGGGTCAGGCCCACCTCCCGCCTGTGGATCCCCTCCTTCGTTCATCTGCGCCTTCCTGAAGCCCCAGCGCTGCCGGTCATAGCTCTTCCTCTCTTTGGCCAGCAGCGTCTGGAGGTAGATCATCCGGAAGCGCTCTTTGTTCACCTCCATCTCCAGCCTCCGGATGGAGGCTTTGCACTTCTCCAGCTCCTGCTCGATGCCTCCCACTGACCTCAGCTCCATCTTCGGAGGCTCAGACTCTGGAAACTGCGCCTTCCAGGCCTCGATGAAACCTACAGGCTCCACCATTGTTGACATTAAAGTCTAGTTCTAAGACGATTTTGAGGAGTGACGGCTGACTGGGGGTTTTCTCAAGTGCTTAAAGCGTCAGAACCTCAGCAGTCACAACTGGGAACGAGGGACAACCACGTACGAGTACATACCACTCTTGGTTCACGGTCCTCAGGAGTGTGGTCCTCTCGTCTTAAACGGCTCTGGCTGTGCTCTTCAACCACGAAACGACCATCAGTGACCATACCGGACAGAAACAACGAGACAGCTCGGGCTCTCCTCGCTTGCATCATCCCTACTCACAAATCTCGGACCCTCAGCACAATGACAGCATCTGCGCGCCTCCAGAGCGAGGACGCAGAGGAGAGAGGACACACCGCACAAACGAGGTCTTCCAGGAGAGCAGGAGAGCACCAGACCAGCGACCACCACTCACTGAAACCTCTGATGGGCAGTTGGTCCCGTTGTCCCGGCCTCATTCATGATGCGCCATCATCTGCTTCTCCATCAGGATCTCCAGTCCCCCCCCTCTATTGTACCTTCGCCTGCGAGGAGTGCAATGAAACCAAACCGCGCTCCCGGAGAGAGGAAAGAAAAGAGGACAAAAGCCGGTATTCCCGAAAAAGGGAGACGCGTCGCTCCTCCAGAGATCCAGGATTCGGTGGAAATCCCTCGGACGTATTATCCCATTTCTGCGGCTGGTAACGAGCGGCGGAGCGGAGCGCTGCAGCCCCTGCGCGTCTGCTGGAGAACCACAGAGCCGCTGTCTGCGGAGGGAGGGGCTTGCGCAGGAAAGGGCGGGGCCACTCCGTGTGATTGACGCCCGTGAGCTGGAGCGGCGACCTCCTCCGGCCTCTCAGCCTCGTCTTAGTCTTGGTCTTCTCTTATTTTTCAGCGTTTCACAAAATCCACCCATGATGACGCGCGCTGAGCTATTTCATGCATCATAATAAGACCACCAATAAAAGCGCCCTGTCTACGTCACTGATCTTATTCATGCAACGTACTTTCATTTCTTTGAACCGTGACGCAAAACAACGCTTTTCTTCCGTCGATGAGCAAAAATAAGGGTATAAATTACTAAATAAACTTATTAAAATATTGTAAGTTAAACCTCTTTATAGATTAGATGTGCTGTTAATGCACAACCGCTGTCTTATAACGTTTCTTTCTGTGTTCTGTTGCATGTATCGTAACTTTAAGCGCTACTGAAGGCGCCTTTAGGAATAAAACGCTGCTGAATATGATCAGAATATCTCCGCGTGCTGTGCTGATGTGCGGGTGCTGTAACACACAAGGCTGTCTAGACTGAGCCGTTTTACATTGGGATCAGCTTCTGAAGCCCATGCTTAGTCTTTGTCGCCCTCTGGCGGCAGATTATAGCAACGACACAGCTGGAAGCTCAGTCACGAGCCTCTTTGTTCCCATTTCGTGGCAGTTTGGTTTGGACAGCTCTTCCTCTGCCTCTGAGAGCTGATCTGGAGGGCTTCAGCTCAGTTCCACTACAGCAAAGGCCTCAGCCAGAAGACAGCAACAGGTTTCAGTAGGAAATGCTGAAGCGTGGAATCAGAAGTATCAGACACCACGTCCAAGTAATTCAGCAACAGGGGTTTCGGTTCAGCACAAAGCTTGCATAAGCTTAACGAAAAGCCTTGCCAAGAAAATGCATAACAGTAATCAGTTATAATTATTTGTATATATTATTACATACATAAACATTGTTATGTCCATCCGCAGTGCCAAGCGTCGGCTAGAGGGGTATAAAGCCTGGCGCTCCATCCAATAGCTTGGTGATGAGTTGGAGTGATCCAGAACTGACCGTCCAACATCAGCACCTGACCTCACCAAATCCTCGCAGCAACGTTCAACATCCTGTGTAAAGCCTGCCTTTTAATACCCTCCATTCCAGAAGAAAGGCTGGATGAGCAGCTGTCTACAGACTGAATGGGTACGTATGCCAGCTACACAGTCACTCAGTAACAACGATATAAAACATGGGTTTTGTGTCAGTAAAATCAAACTGGTGAGTTTATTTGTAAAATGATGTTCATGTCATAGCATTGAGCAGCAATGTACACAGCAAATTACTATATAAATATAGATAAAATTGTTTGGCTACTTACAACTGAAGGCATGCATTGTACTATATATTATACATATATATATACTGTATAGAAAACTATGACATTTTACACCGTTTAAAAAAAGAAAGAAAACCAAAATCTTCTTACAATCTCTGCTTGCAAATCAGCTTTTTTTTGTCTTCATGCAAAGTAGAGGACCCTAACCTCACACAGCACACACACACACACACACACACACACACACACACTCACACGCTGACCAGCACAGTCTTCTCCTGCTCCTACGGCGCCACCAGCGGCCACTGTAGTTCATTCAGTGTCCATCACACTCAGCCAAGCCTTTTTTTATTAATAATATTTTTTTTTTTAAACATTTGTTCCATCAGTGCAAGGACTGCTCGTCTTCCCTGGTCTGCACATGGATCATGCAGCGTATGATATGGAGAAGGGAATGCCACTCAAAAACACATGCACGAGAAGAAGCCTGCGGTTTTCCCCAGAACAAGCTGAAGGGAGAGGGGCACATCTTACAAGGCGCAAGCTGTAGAGAGAAAAGCAGAGAGGGGGAGAAAACATGAGCAAAAGACAGACGCAAGCCATTAACGCGCTTACAGTAAGAGTTAGGAAAAGCTGTGGAACACAGTGCGTAAGGTGTGGCCTCCACAGGGCGAACTGGGGTTCGATTCCCCGCCCGGGCATCAAAAAAAGCCCAATCCCTTTTCACCCCTTACCCCTACATTTTGTGTGTTCACCCCTAGGGGTAGGGTGTCCCAATTTATGTTGAGATAGAGGGGTACGGCGAAGCATTGGAGCTCCATGGCCCTGAGAGGTTTACGAGAAAAAAAGATGTTCCATCTCGTTAGCTACTCAGCTAAATTTCCCATTCCACCTTAAATGTAAGGCAGAAGGTGGAAAAATCTGAACAAGAATCTGGAGAATATCTGACTTCAGCTTCATATCACTGGAGAATTAGGGGGGTAATAATAAATAACTGCCCCCCTCTTTGAAGGCGTCTGATCCCTAAATGTAACTAAAGCCCAGCAGTGAGGAGCTGGACTTTCCCCTCCTCTGCTGTCCCTGCAGACGGGCAGGGTCGCCCACAGAGCGGCGCTGGTAGCTGTTAATGAAGTGATGCTCTTTTATCCGAGGGTCTCATTTCAGAGAGGAAGGTTTGAACCACCACTTCTCTGTTATAAAAGGTGAGGTGACACTCAAAAACAAGGGGTAGGGGTAAAAATGAGAAATGGGACTGGGCCCAACGGTCCCTGTGCAGGCCTGCGTAGTGTTGGTATAGCGATACTGCAGAGGTCTTCAAATCTGAAGCTTTGTTGTTCTGGGTTTTTCACTCAGTAGTCACGTTTCCAAAAGCCAAAGTTCTCTCACTTCTTCTTTCTAAAATAGTCTGATGTTCATAAACAGGCATACAGTCTACATGTGGAAACTAAGCTGCAAAAACTGCAGCTACAGCAGTTTAGACCCACCCACTCGCACTGAAGTTATGAAGGGTTTCAGCTTCATACGGGGAAATTCCACCTCTGCGTTTAACCCGTCCGTGAAGTGAAACACCACATACACACTAGTGAATACACACACACACTAGGGGGCAGTGAGCACACTTGCCCGGAGCGGTGGGCAGCCCTATCCACGGCGCCCGGGGAGCAGTTGTGGGTTAGGTGTCTTGCTCTAGGGCACCTCAGTCATGGACCGTCAGTGCTTGGGATCGAACCGGCAACCTTCTGGTCACAGGGCCGGTTCCCTGACCTCCAGCCCATGACTGCCCAAACTTGGGCTGCTTTCTGAATGAGGGCCACCAAAACAGAGGGAATTTACATATCCGTCTTAAAGGCACAGTAACAAACTGTTAAAGTCTATGGCACTCGGTTAATCAGTTGGTCTCGGTCTTCAACAGCTGATCATGCAAGTTTCCGCTTTGTGGGAATAAAACCCTGCAGTCACACCGGCCCTTTGCAGACCGAATCGGACACCTCTGGTCTATGGGATAAAGAGAGGGAGGAAAACGGACATCTTCAGCTTAATTATGACTGTTTCTAAGGACATGAAATCACTGTAAATAGCAACGGGCTTTCCTGAGGCTGTGTACTGTTAATCATACTAAAACACTGTTTTCTGAAGATGATTTTTTTTTTGCGAGAATAAAGTTTAAATGACCTACTAAGGCATAAACTTCGGTTTTTCACATTTCCTGTTTTCCTCAAGGCAATTGGAAATGAGAGAGAGGGGAATGTGCACAAGGCAGTAGGGGCTGAAATTAGGGGACAGCCAATTGTGGGGGTGGGGGGAGTGGGGCCACATTAGCTAGTGAAGAGTATCACCCCAGGGTGACCAATCAGTTACACAAACTCATTCAAGTTCATTTAAATACCAGCATGTACAAAAATACAGGATCCGAAAACAGGTTCAAGCTTCGGGATTGAAGACCTCTGCTGTAGTGCATGATACCAAAGAACGTGGAGAGAGAACCGTCACTCAATAGTGTCTGTCAGTTGCTAGAGAGCCCAAAACGTATGGGGTTCTTCTGGAAGGAACCCATTTCTGCGAAACCAGCTTGTAAAAGCTTAGAGTTGGGCGAGATGGCAAAAAATTAAGATCACAGAACTTCACGAAGTGTTCACGACGTAGTTAGACACGATATTTATTTTTTCGACATGGCAAGTTGGAACAGACGAAGTAGCGCCTGGTTTAAAAAAATACTATAAAAACTATGAATGCAATTATTTTACAGTGCTGCACTAAATCCAATTGAACAGGACGGACTATGCGCTCTTTTTAAATCAAACACGCAGGGAAAAGTGTTGACATCGGGAGACGGACCGGAAAGACAAGTCATTAAAAAAAACGAATGAGTCTGGAATGTTCTGTGGCTTTGACCTGACTTAACATCCTGGCCAAAGCCCAGATGGAAATGATAAACTCTTGACGGCTTCCTGTAACACAGCCCAGAAGAAAGTTTACTAGAGCCACTTAAAAGGCCAATGGCTTTATAGAAGGCTGATCAGGAGGTGCACAGTGTCCAAAAGTATGCGGACACCTCTGATCAGTCAATCAAAGTCAACTGCTTGTACAGTCAAAAAACACTGACCAAGAGAATGGGACGCATGGGCCTAAGGTCCCCACGCCCAGGGCCAAGTTCAGTGTGGCACTTGTGATCCCAAACATTTGTACCTGACCTCATTAGTGCTCTTGTGCCTGAATGCAATCAAATCCTTACAGCAATGTTCCAACATCTAGCATCTAGTGTAAAACCTTCCCAGAAGAGTAGAGGCTGTTGTCACAGCAAAGAAGGGCAAACTCCCTATTCACACCCTTCATTTCAGGAGAAGGCAGGTGTCTACAAACATTTGGACAAAACATTTCTGCATAATTAAACTGTAATGCTGTAAACAAAGTTGGTCAGAGTGGTTTGGCGTCAAATGTTCCATTCTAGAGAAATACGTCAAGCTCACAGCGGCGGCGCATTTAGCTGGTATGTGGCTGAAGCATTTAGTTGGGATAGCGTAGTGGATAACACCTCGGCCTTCTGCACTGTAGACTGAGGTTCGGTCCCCTGCCTGGGTGGGCACCCTACACTATACCAATAGGAGTTCTTGGGCAAGACTCCCAACACCGCCTTCACCTAACCTGTGCAAAAGTGACCGAATTGTAAGTCTCCCTGGATAAGAGTGTCTGCCAAATCCCATTAATCTATACAGTATTTTGATAAAGGTCTTGATCTTAAATTTTTTTTTTAAAAGCTTCATATTTTAGATTTTCCACTATTTTACCATCATTATTACCATCATTACATATAAACACTAAAAGACATGCAGGTTCGTTGCTCGTTTCAAATAGTAAATAAATGGCTATATTTGTGCTGTAGAGACCGTGACCCCTGCCTCCCATCACCGCCACGGTAAGCAAATCTGAGTCACAACGCCGCAATGAGTCTACAAGGCACCATTTCACATCAAACCGCTGTGAACTGCTTACCAGCTCAACAGCCTACTCATACAGACCCCTCGGAAAAATCAGTGAAATGAGCGTCTTGTAGTGATGCCTCTATGCAGGATCTACAGCGAGGCACTGTTTAAGCAGGAGACCGCGATTTACAGCAAGGGTACATGTTTGCAATAAAGGTGAGTCACAAAGGAATCACCGTTTGGTTTTGGTCGTGTTAATTCATGCAGAAATTCTTAGAATGCACCAAGTACCGTACATCAGAGAAGACATTCAGGAATGTGTGGAGGGATGTTAGTGATACTTACTCGGTTAAGGGGAGGCCCATTTGAAGGCATAGAGAGGGAAAAGCAGAGTTGTGTTAGATACCAACACTGGCAGTGCCACTCACATGGCACGACAACATGCTTCACCGGGCATCTAAGCACAGATTTCAGCAAGCGAGGATTAGGGTGATGACCGATATAGCTTTTTTTTCCTATAGTAGAAAATGTACATTTGATACCATTGTGCTGTGTACAGACAGACAGGCCCCCGCAGTAGCACAGGCCTGAGGAAGCTCTTCCGCCTGTGCTCACCTGCTCGTTCGCCAACTTCATGTACATCAATTTCTGTATTCAAGTATATTTGCTCCTGAAACTCTACATATATCCTCTTAAAAAAGAAATAACATTACCATAAAATGAAGAGACACGCAATGTTTTTAATTCAAATGGTCCATGAGAGTGTATTTCTTTTGTTGAAGTAGAAAAACAAAACAAAAACAAAAAAGTGAAACATTTTGGTTTTGCATCATAAAATTCATGTCCTAAATGCAAATACTTAAACCTATGGTGTTAACCTCTCGTCTCCAGCCCTGATCCGCTGATGGTAACGTTTACATCCGCGCGTCACCCACCCCACCTTGAAAAATAGCCTAAATTAAGTTAATACAAATCAATTATAAAATATAAAGGAGGGGGAAAAAACAAATCCTTAAAAAGTAAATCAGAGGATATGAAGATGATTGCTTTTTCTGCACAAGCCAATGGGGCACACCTCAACGCAATAACATCATACTGTGGAAAGCTAAGTGTGTGTGTGTGTGTGTGTGTGTGTGTGTGTGTGTGGGGAGGGGGGGGGGAAGGGTGGGGGGGGGGGGGTGTAACCAGAGAGAAACTAAATCAGACTGTATTGAGGTAGCTGTGCTCTGCCTAGTGCAGAAAAACTGGCTTTACTAATTTGTTTACGGTAATAAAATAAAAAAAGAAAAGAAAAGAAAAAGGAACACCAAGGTTGCTATTGTACAAAGGGGAAGACGGACAAATCATGAATGAAACCCACATGTAACGCATGCAAGGTTACAGAACATGCAGCTCTCGGGATCTGATTTAGTTGATGCATACGAACATTCGCTCCCCACCCCCTTGGCCCATGCTCCCGTCCCAATCCGCCCTTGTCCACTGGCTCTGAAAGAGTTTAACATTCAAACTAAAGACAATGGTAAACGTAAGTAAACGACTCTTTCCAGACCTTTCTGGCTACGTTTAGGCAGCTGCCTGGGATGCTCTGTTCACTTCCATGGCTTTTCCGACAGATGTGCGTTTAGACAAGCTACCTGATGGCGGGGTAAGTTGCAGAAATGCCTACAAACGTAGTCAAACTGGTTCCGGTCTGGACTTCGTACATTATGGCTTTAAGGAAAATCTCTGATATGCATCGAATCTGGTGGGGAGTGGGAAAAAGAAATCTGATCTAAACGGCTGCCTAGACGTAGCCTGCCTGTTGCTCCAGCTCTCTCTGACCGATGGAGAACTCGAAATAGGACCAACGACACGACCTGTATAAAATAGTGTTCAACCTCTGTACACATAATCAGAGCTTTTCGTCATGCACTCAATGGGAGGACCAAAAAAAAACAAACAATTAGTATTCAGTTTGAAATGATACCTCAGAAATTAAGATAGATGATGCTTCCAAATTATTAAATATTAAAAAAAAGGCAAGAAACAAGACCAAACCAGCAGTGGTGGTAATAATAATATCAACAACAACAACATCTGTCACTAATACTTAAAGACTTCAGCTCTATGTGGTCCCCTCCATAACCCACTAGACATTTGTTTTTAAAAAGAACAGTTACATTTTTATATTATTGTTATGTTCGTGTTAACTCTGTCCTCGTCGTGCACATTCACTGGTGCACAGGCACACTTGCACTCACACGCACTCACAGGTTCTCTCTATCTACACACAGGGTGAGGGTGAGGGGTGGGGTTGCGCTCATATGAGTCAGGACCAGAACATTTCAGCCAGGTTAGTGTCGGTGCTGTAGATCCAAAGCACCAGTGGGAGTGTAAGAGCCACAAAGGGCCAGGAGATGCCCTCTGTCCAGGCGCTGAGCGAGCAGGCCTTGCCCGCAGGCTTGTCCAGCTCTTTACCGGGCTCCACGTAGGTCCTGGCTACAAACTTGAGCACCTCGTCCAGCAGGATGACCGGCAGGGAAATCTTCAGCACCGTCAGCCACTGGGTCACGTTCAGCGGGGTGATCTGAAAGATCATCTGAGGGCGGGAAAACGAGAGAGGATCAGTGAAAGAAGGAGGAAAGAAAAAAGGATTTGAAAGAGATATAAAAAAATAAAGAAAGAAAGAAAGAAAAAAGACAATGTCAGTCAAAGTAGGCAAGATGTGTTCACCAGAGATGGCCTATGCATTAATGGGGGGGGGGACACGATCAAATCCTGTAACAAATCTGTCCTGAAATCTGTCCTGAAATCTGTCCTGAAATCTGTCCTGATCCTCCTGTGGGGTTAAGAGTGTGACTGAGCAGTTTCAGAACAACAATCCTATTAGATGGTCATCTTTGGTGAAGCGCTTTTATTAAAAAGAGCCCTAGCTTTAAAAAGGCCAGCATCCTATGTGTGTGTCATAATTCATAAGATTCAAACAAGCAACTTTTGTGCCCGAACACGGAAATATGCATCACTAGCTGTCCTGTGTTGTGCTCATTCAAAGTAAGCATGGGTGGAACTACACTACTATAGGCTGAATAGGCTAATATATGTAAATCAGTTCCTTCTCATGACATTTGAATTCAAAATAGGTCATTTTTGCAGCTTAGTTGCCAACTATAGATGCGAAGCGACCTGTGTATTTTAACTACAACACTATATTCAAGGTTTGAAAAGAATTAGTGAAAATAAAAGTGTGGCATCGTATCCTCTCCATTCGTCATCATAGATATGCGAATCTCATTAAGCCACCAAGGACTGTGCTGAGTCAAAAAGCTTAAGCCGGCCGTAAAAGGAGGTGCAAACAAGCGCGCCAACACTCTGAGCCCAGACTCCTTTCGGATGCTTACCGGGAGAGGCTCCACGTAGAGGATGAGGAAGTGGAGGGACATGGAGAGGCAGATGGCACCCAGCAGCCACACGTTCTCCCAGGGGGGCATACGCAGCAGAGACTGGTTCTCAGACACACTGAAATCAGCAAAAACACCAGTCATGTCGGCAAGTCGGAAAAGGGGATTTTTTTTACAGATTTTTCAAACTTTCTGTCACAATTCAGTCTTTGACATGTAAACAAAGTCGTTCAGATTGGCTTGAATTAAAATCCGGCACGACACGAAATTTCCAGCTGAGATGTCTTTACAGTGGTGGTGATGGGAACCAGGGGTTGCAATACCAACAACGCTATTATAGCCACTTATTATCCAAACTTACCAGCGGACCACATATCTGTCCTTTAACTTTATTTCAAATCATAAAATTATGTTTCTCTAGAACATCACATTTCACATATGCCCACCCTTAATGGCTTTGTTTACATTGTGACTACATTTCCCACAAACTCTGAAAGATTTAAACAGCTTCTTGAGCAGGAGTATCAGATTACAGTTCGTGGCGGTTACCTCACTGCAGATTTCGTTGTTTTCTTTTACTGGTTACCTGATCATCTAATTACATTTATGGTGTTTGGCAGAAGCTCCGATCCAGAGGCAAATGTCATGTTAAGAGTGTCGTCCAAAGACTTATCGGTGCAGCGTGGTGTGGCTGTCCTTTTTGACTTGGACTACAGGAGATAAGCTCTGCAGTGTTGTAACCGTCCTGGATCCAAGTGACTCCTTAGTTCTGAGATATCTGTGCCCTTCCTGCACTGACCTGTTGAGGGCGTTGCACATCTCAATGGTGACCAGCACAGACAGAGCCATGGTCATGGGGTATGGCGACTCAAACACCTCGCAGTTAACGCCTTCATACTCAGGGTTTTCAGGTGCACACTGGAGGAAGTGACTCTGGTGGAGGAAATCACAGCAGCTTGAGATGTTGCGTTTCTTACTGAGATTAAGGTTCAAGTTTAGCCGTCTCAGCTGCGACACACAGGTGACGGTGAAAGTCGCTTAACATGACTAGTACAGCAACAGCTGCATGTGTAATTAATAATGGGAAGCACTAACCAGCTGGTAGAAGGTGACTCTCGGCCCGTCTTCAGCAGCAACAAACCACCAGGCAGCAGCACCAACTGTGGCTGTGCCAACATAGCCTGCAGAACAGATTTAAACTCATCACCACAGTCTTTAAATATCCCAATAAGCCCACCTTAAAACAAAAACACCTCTAAATCAGTCTGTTTGGGGTTCCTTTCTGCTGAGGCATTAGCAGAATGGTGTTGTTTAGGGAAAGACGCATCCATTCCTTCCTCTCATCTGACTAGTAGCAATCACAAAGTGCAGCTCATTAACCTTAAATGGTTTTTGTATTCAAGGAGACACAAACCTTCACCAGGCTGTAGTGGAAGGGCTTATTTTCAGTTGCAAACACTGAGAAGCAGCCTGAGTAAAGCACTCGGGTCGTTTACCAAAACACACAATTTGACCAGAGGTATGCAAACTTTTGCACTTTTTGTGGGTAGGAGTCCTAACGTGTTAGAAAATTGTAACGGATTAACTTCTTAAGTGCTTTTATGTTCTTGTCCATTCAAGGGTTAAGCTATTACTGAAGTAGTAATGTACTCACAGCCAATGGCCAGGTATCTGAAAAAGAGCCAGCCAGAGATGAGGGGCTCGCGGGCGTTGCGAGGAGGCTTGTTCATGATGTCCAGATCAGGTGGGTTGAAGCCCAGGGCGGTAGCGGGCAGGCCGTCCGTCACCAGGTTCACCCACAGGAGCTGCACCGGGATCAGAGCCTCAGGGAAGCCCAACGCTGCAGTCAAGAAAATGCTGCCACACACAAATACAAACACAATTACATTGTAGTCGGGTAAACACACATTATATTACATACATATCGCTGTTGTCGGAAGAAAACCTTGTATCTCCAAAATTGGAACTTTACAGGAGAAAGAAAAAACATACTGTAGTTTTAATGCAAGTCAATGGAACCAGACGTCTTTCCAAGTCATTTTGGGCCGTTTCTTTTGCTCCATTCATCATGAAATTTACACACAATGTGAAGAGCAACGGGTCCTTTGAAATTATGTCAAAAACTGAAAAATGACAAAAATGGAGATGCGAGATCTTCTTCCGACAGCAGTGAGATACACACACACACACACACACACACACACACACACACACACACACACTTTGAAGATATAAAGGAGGAGACTGAATCTTACTAAGAAGTCCTTTGTTTTCTACAGTGCTACTGCCAAATTTGTGTTTTCCTGACATTTATATTTCATCTCACGCTTAACCCCTCTTCCTATTCTCGAGTCTCTCAAAGCACTTAAAAAGCCCTCTGCACGTCAGGCTGCCTAAAGGATCCCTTGGGGTTGTATAAAGAGGAGAAAAACTCCTCATACAAGGGTAAGGCCACATCAGCTAATTAAGACGTGAACAATGTCACCCTTCAGATAACTTTTGCTAACATCAACAGCTGAGAGACGAGCTGTCGCTCCCCTAACGGAGCTGCAAACAGTCCGGTATAGCTTCACTCTCTCTTTCTGGAGATTTAAATGACGTTTGAATGGAAGGTTAAATCTAAGATTGAGTGTTTGGTTGGAAAAACTACACTGTATTTCGACATGCGTGATTTTGTAAGTTTGCTGGTGCAGTCAGCTCAGAGTTCAGCTCCAGTCCTGCAGCCCCTGCACTGCATTACTGTGGTCTCCTGGTTAAAATACCTGATATTAGTAGCTGATTAATCCCTTCTTGAGCTGAGCGAGGTGTGCACAGCAGAGAGAAACACTAAACTATATAGTGCAGTGGCTCCAAGTCTGAAAACGCTGAATTAAAGGTCTGCATATCTCGTCTTTCTCAGCTTTCTCCGTCGCGTCTTGCAGGTGAATCAATCACAAAGCACAGCAAATTAAAGGCATCGCGCAACGCAGCCACTCCCTGATTCCCTCCGCAAATTGGCGACAACTATACAGTGTGATGTCCTGTGAAATGCGGGAATAGGCTGGATCTGGGCCTATTTTTCCTTATTACGCTTCTTCAAGAGTCGGCACGGTTAAGAAACCCTTTGTTTTACGGTAGTTGAAGTCCTTGCTCACACAGCAGCACATAGTTTGTAAAAGCAACTGCCACGGCAGATTCAAAGGAGACTAAAAACCCTGAGAAACATCCAGAATAATTACACTATCCCACCTCGCCTATTAAAACTAATCCTGTCCCAACAGCATCTAAGACTTAAACGCTGAACCACAATAAAGCACAAGCAATGACAACGAACGCACGGATGTGTTCGCAAGGACTGTTGACGCCCAGCTCAGATCGAGGAACAGACGCTCTTACCAGACCACTTCTCCAACATTAGAAGAGATGAGGTAGCGGATGAACTGCTTCATGTTGTTGTAGATGGCTCGGCCCTCCTCCACCGCCGCCACAATGGTGGCAAAGTTATCGTCAGCCAGCACCATCTCGGAGGCCGTTTTGGCCACAGCCGTTCCAGAGCCCATGGCAATGCCGATCTCAGCCTTCTTCAGAGCAGGGGCGTCGTTCACACCATCACCGGTCTGAAGCAGAGAAACAGCAGAACAATAAATGACCCAGAAGTCTGGTAAACAACACCATTAGCACAACAAGGCAACAGCTAAAGCAGACAAAAGATAAATCGTTAGTACAAATAACATCTCAATAGCTTGTTAGTACATGTTTGAAAGCTGTAACGACCTTCGTCTATGTAAAGCTATGAGCAAAGCAATGTGTGTAAATAGGGTCAGTCAATAAGTGAGCTCAGAAAGGCAACAAATGTACTGTACTTCAGCTAATAGTAATTAAAATATGTACAAATGTGGGGAGTTTGCAAAGAAAAATAAACAAATAAACAAATAAAAAGTCGTGGGCTGGAGGTTAGGGAACCGGCCCTGTGACCGGAAGGTTGCCGGTTCGATCCCCAGTGCTGACAGTCCATGACTGAGGTGTCCTTGAGCAAGACACCTAACCCCCAACTGCTCCCCAGGTGCCGTGGATAGGGCTGCCCACCGCTCTGGGCAAGCGTGTGTGTTCACTAGTGCGTGTGTGGCGTTTCACTTCACGGATGAATGTGGAGGTGGAAGTTCGTGGGATTAAAAAAGCATCACTTAACTCATATTTCACATTGGCTTGACCAGAACACAGACAGACCAAGTTAAAAACAAAGATAATTAAATATTTATGGCATTTACATTTACGGCATTTGGCTGACGCTCTGATCCAGAGCGGCATACAATTTGATTGTTTTACACAGTTAGGTGAAGGTGGTGTTAGGAGTCTTGCCCAAGGACTCTTATTGGTATAGTGTAGGGTGCTGACCCAGGCGGGGGATTGGACCCTAGTCTACAGCATAGAAGGCAGAGGTGTTACCCACTACACTAACCAACCACAAATACAAAAATAAATAAATTAATCTTGAGAAAAATCCATTACCATGGCAGTGATCTCGTCATAGGACTGCAGGTACTCCACAATCTTGGATTTGTGTGAAGGTTCGACACGGGCAAAGCAGCGGGCACTAAGCACAGCCTCTCGCTGGGCGGCAGGCGTCAGGTCATCAAACTCGCGGCCTGTGAAGGCCATGCATGAGACGTCGTCATCCTCGCCAAAGATGCCAATGCGCCTGCAGATGGCGACAGCTGTTCCCTTGTTATCACCAGTGATCATGATAACCCTGATGCCTGCCAGACGACACAGCTTCATGGAGGCAGCCACCTCGGCCCTAGGGGGGTCCAGCATGCCCACGCAGCCCACAAAGGTCAGATCAGTCTGCAGAAGAATAATTAAATCATTGTTTTTCAGCTCATTTTGTGGTCTGCCTGAAGTAAACAAATGTTTTTCCTTGCATTTCAACATCTGCCTCAACTCCATAAGTGCTTGATCAGGCATGTCAGAACAGGCAGAACTTCAAACTCTACAGTAGAGGTAATCAATTCCAGTCCTGGAGACCCACGGTCCAGCGTATTTTAGAGCTTTTCCTGCTCAAACACACCAACTAAATGCTGCGTAGGTGTATTACAGCAGGGAAATCATCAAACTGCGCTGGACTCTGAGCCTCTAGAACTGCCACCCTACATGGAAGACCACAAGATGAGAATTGAATACCACCGATTTCAACAGCCTGAATCTTTGAACACTGCAGCTGTAAGACTGAAGCTTTTGAAGACCCTCTGACCTCGTACTCCACAAAGCGGGCTGAGTCCTCCAGCACCAGGTCCTCTTTGCTGATGGGGTTGTCCCGTGTCGCCAGCGCCAGGCACCTCAGCGTATCCCTCCCTGTCCCGTATTCGCGGATCACAGACATGAGCTTCTCCTTAATACCTGGCGTCAGCAGAACCTTATTACTGCCCACACGGATGTGTGTACACCTGTCGATCACTCCTTCTGGAGCACCCTGCATAAACACAAAGAAAAACTAACATTCTGCCCTGTAATCTTACCAACAGAGCAGCTGAGGGAACAAAACCTCACTTCTCCATTTCATCCTTTTTCAGTTTTTGACCTAATTTGAAAATGCATGTCGCCGATTTTGCTCCTGCTTTGAACGCGCGACGGCCGGGATCAGAGCGGACTGAGGGTTGATCACAGATCAGCTCTCCTGTTCTCATGACCCTCATTTCACATGCCCTGCTCCAAATGTATGCAGAAACAATACAGTTACACTGCCAGAGTGCAAGGACATCAAAGCTGGTTGCTCTGGTTACCTTGACAAACATCTTGCCAATGGAGCATCGGGCTTTGTTGGGGGTGCAGTACACGGACATGGACTTCCTGTCCCGCGAGAACTCCAGTGTGAACTCTTTCTTCATCAGCTGCTTAATTACCTGAGAAAGACGCACAAACATCACATGCTCACTACAAAACGAATATCAGTCAAGACAAGGGATCGGCTTTCATATGAGTGGATGTGGGAATCCGGTCGATCAGGGCAAGACCAGAAATGTCTGACTTACAGAGTTACAGGCATTGGCCCGTTCAATCTTGGAAAGGCCTTTGAGATCAGTGTCAAACACATTCATCTTCTCCACTAGGCATGAGAGTGCGGTTTCCGTTGCCTCTCCAACCTTCTCATAGACTCCTTTGGCCTGGTGACAGAACAGGGGTTTGCAATGATTAATCAGAAGCTTCTGCATTGAAATCTCATCAAAGCCATTTAGATTTGGGTTACATTATTTGGTTTATATTAACATGGTTTGATGTAAAATGCTCTATTATGGAACATAAACTTAAAGCTCCCTCACAGGCAGTTAACACATGAATGGTTGCTGCAAATATGCTGCTAATGCATCGACTTATGCAAGCTTTGAGAATATTTTGGCCTAAAAAGTATGTATTTTCTAAACCACTCATGACAGAGAGGTACATGCAGGCCAAAAAAAATCCCAAAATAAAACTCTTTCATTTAGATTTAGCTTTTACCACCATCAACATTACATATAAGAAGTCAGAAGACATGCAAGTTCACTGTAGCGACCACCACCACCACCTTTTTTTAGTCGAACATTTTTACCACGCTGAATGGCTTTGATTATATCCCAAATCACTAAAGCTGCCTTCAAATCTTCCGAAAGAAAGGAGTGGGAAAAACGGATATAAAAAAACCTGCCGACTAATCAGCGCCGATTCATTAAATGGGCAAAAAAATAAGTAAATTCTTACCATTTTAAAAACGTAAAAAAATCACGACAGCTTCACTGTCAGCACTAATTTTAAACAATTACGTGACATACCTCATTATAGTCCAACGATGAGTCATTGCACAGCGCACAGATCGTTGCCATCTCAACAAGAGCATCATACTTGGAACATTTCACTGGTTTACCATCCTGGTGCCTGAGCAGCAATGAGGAGACAGCAGTGAGCACAGAAAGGTCATCAAATGAAGTGTATATGAATGTGTATGTGAACGTGTCCGTGCTCCTCTCAAAAACACTCACACTTCTCCTTCAGGTGCGTATGTGGAACCAGTAACGGTGAACTCTCTGAGCGAGCAGCTGTCTCCGTCCACTTGGTCAACTATGAACATCTGAAACGCAACCACAAGAAAGTGAGATCTCCAGCAGGGGGCACACTCTCCACAAGAGACGTGCAGTTTCTAAGAGGATCCTGCAACACCTGGCCTGAGAACACCAGCACGGCACAATGTAAATATTGGAGGACACTTATTTGGGGGTAATGTAGGGGTCAGTATACACAGACAGACGCTGAAAAGAAGAAAACCGCCATGAATTATGGCCAAGCAGGCAGTGGGCTTTCCCGTATTTTACAGTGAAGTAAAACAGAGCCGTGGTGTACGACAATAACACGGCTACAGAAATGCCGTATGAGCGAGAGGCGCTCAGAGACTCAGCTGGTACTTCACAGGCCTAACCGGAGTGGCGCCGGGCACCGTGTCCAAGACCATCACAGCGACAAACAATTCTGACGTCACAGCCGGGAGGGGGCGAGCGGAAAAAGTGGGTGAGGGTGAAACGAGAAATATAAAATAGATCACATTCTTTCTGATGCACTGCACCTATTTTAGGCTCAGAGTCTGTTTCAGAAGCCTTTTCATATGGAATCACTCAGGAGAGACACGGCAGCTTCGTGTTTGCAGCAAACTACCAAACGAGTTCCGACGATGCTTCTAAATTACTGAGCACATCTGTTTGCATTGGCGCAAATCACAGTAAGGCTGTCAAAATGAAATTCAAAATCAATAAAATAAATAAAAACAGTACAAGAGGTTCGTTTGAATGGCTGAAGCCTATTAGTACGTTTCGGTCCAGAAGTCACCGCACGCAAGAACGTGCCATATTATTTAATGAAATGTTTGGGAACATTTGTAAACATATGACAGCCTTTTACAACTCTGCCCCTCTGAACAAAGCGATGGATCCACTTTAACGATCATATGGAGAGCTGACTGGCTCTCGTTTGAGGTAACCGAATGGTCTGCTTCACACGCCAGACCTTTTCTGCAAAGACAATGCTTCTAAAGTGGATGAAGGTCAATAGTTTAAATGGTCCATATCACAGAAAACTGAATTCCCCTTGCATTTTTTTTTAAACTGAAGAGCTTGAAGTGACCTGTAAACACTGTTAGAGTCTTTTTAAAAAGTACCATCCACTACCAAGTCCAAAAGGCCCATGGAAACCATGGAAACCAGGCTGCAAAAACAGCTCGTTTTGGAGTCAGTGTTTGTGATGTCACAAGAACCAGCTAATTTACATCTACATCCATTTACATCTACCCATCTACGCTGCAGTTTAGCCATATCCACTCGTATTGAAGTCCCAAGAAGTGTTTTAGATTTGTGTTTTTTTTTTGGATTGAGGTGCAATTCAGCACAACCAATCAGAACAGAGCTCATTTACATATATTAAAACATACAAACAAAGACAGCCTGAGATCGAGAGAGGTTGAAAAATGATCACGGACAAAAGAACTAGGACTGATCAGATGTCCTTAAAGGGAAAAATATACTGAGCAAAAAAATGTAGGACATGGGCGCTTTAATGTTGACCGGCTATGAACTTGAGCATCTCATGACTCCAGATTGAGAACTACTAGTTCATAACATTTTTGAGGACAACTGATGTTTATGGGTGTCCACGTCTGGATTTGGGATTTTGGGATTTGTCTTAGAAAATGCCGTTTACTGTAGTTACATCACTCTCCTTCATAACATTAGAAAAATCCTTTTAAAATTTGAATATGACAAACAAACGAGGGGAAGACGTTCATTTCTGAGCCCAGCTGATCCCCCATTTTCACTGAGAGACTGATCAGATGCTTTATTTCATACGTATTTCATAACGTAGCTCAACGCCTAAGGCACCAAACCTGCTCGGTCATGTCAACATGACGAAGCACACAGAACCCCCCCCCTTTCTTACAGCGGTGAAGAGCGCCGTGCAAAGTGCATGTAAGAATAAGTGCAGCCTCCAGTGACAGCGCTGAGGATCAGAGGCAGATCCCAAACGCAAGGTCAGTTATGCAACACTACTGCAAGTAACTGACTACTGCATACTGATCAGCATTCCCAGTGGAGTTTTCTGGCAGAGAGCGCGCAAGAGAGAGAGCGAGAGAGAGAGAGAGAGAGAGAGAGAGAGAGAGCGAGAGAGCGAGAGAGCGAGAGAGCGAGAGAGCGAGAGAGCGAGAGAGCGAGAGAGCTAGAGAGCGAGAGAGCGAGAGAGAGAGAGAGAGAGAGAGAGAGAGAGAGAGAGAGAGAGAGAGAGCGAGCGAGCGAGAGAGAGAGAGAGAGAGAGAGAGAGAGAGAGAGAGAGAGAGAGCGCGCAAGAGAGAGCGCACAAGGGAGAGGGAGAGAGAGAGAGCGCAAGAGAGAGCGCACAAGGGAGAGAGAGAGCGCAAGGGAGAGAGAGAGAGAGAGAGCGCAAGAGAGAGAGAGAGAGAGAGAGAGAGAGAGAGAGAGAGAGAGAGAGAGAGAGAGAGAGAGCGCGAGAGAGAGCGCACAAGGGAGAGAGAGAGAGAGCGCGCAAGAGAGAGCGCACAAGGGAGAGAGAGAGCGCAAGGGAGAGAGAGAGAGAGAGAGCGCGCAAGAGAGAGAGAGAGAGAGAGAGAGAGAGAGAGAGAGAGAGCGCGCGAGAGAGAGAGAGAGAGCGCGCAAGAGAGAGCGCACAAGGGAGAGAGAGAGCGCAAGGGAGAGAGAGAGAGAGAGAGAGAGAGAGAGAGAGAGAGCGCAAGAGAGAGAGAGCGCGCAAGAGAGAGAGAGCACTCTGCAAGAGAGAGAAAGCACGAGAGAGCGCGAGAGAGATCGCGCAAGGAGAGAGAGCGAGAGCGCAAGGAGAGAGAGCGAGAGAGAGCGAGAGCGCAAGGAGAGAGAGCAAGAGAGCACAAGCGAGAGAGAGCGAGAGAGAGCCAGCGAGCGCTTATATTGCTTATATTATCAGCAATATTCTTTCATCATTGCCCTCTGCTCTTTGAAACTACGTCCCTAAAGGGGCAGCACTTATGGAAAGATGAAACATGCACCAACAACTTGGCCTTAATGATTTAGACAATAGTCAAAAAATAGATCAATCTAAATGGACTCATACTGCAGTTACAGCGCCAGACAGGGCAAGTGCAGTATGCAGTAATAAAGTCAGTGATGGATCCTTAAGCAGAAATGATTAAAACCCGCCCCGTGTTATTTTTACCTGCTTTATTTATTCATGTTGGATCATGTAAACGTCTAAATTATTCCAAACACCCACTGAAACAGGAAGGTCGGAGCTGAAACAGGGTATTCAAAGCACACAGAATACTGGGATTTGGATTATGCCAGTAAGGGAAGTGTGGGCTGATTTCAGCATCTCGTCTATATCAGTCAATGCTGAAACAGACACCATTAAATATTGGTTTGAAATATCAGTCAAATCTAAACGTTGCACACAAATCCTTTTTTCCTGAGTAATTAACAGCTGAAAACCATACGACGCTGATACTGAGAGGCTCATTGACATATTGCAGCTAGAGGCAATGTCAGTATGGCGAACGCTTATACTGCTACTGTAAAATGAACATTATACCACAGCGCCTAAATGTTCCACCAAGAAATGCATTTTTACAGCAACCGTCACACGATGTGGAGATTCCGTTTTAAAATAAACTGCACTACTGTTGTGGTCTGCTGCTGTTGCTAACTGAAACTAGGCCAGGCGTCGGGAACTGGCTCTTTTACTGCCCTGTTTGCAGCTCCACAGCAGAATTCGATTTTCAGGTAAAAATAAAATAAAGCTCTGCCGACCCCCAGAGCCGACAGCCCGTGACTGAGGTGTCCTTGAGCAAGACGCCTAACCCCCAACTGCTCCCCGGGCGCTGCGGATAGGGCTGCCCACCGCTCCGGACAAGTGTGCTCACTGCCCCCTAGTGTGTGTGTGCTCACTAGTGTGTATGTGGTGTTTCACTTCACGGACGGGTTAAATGCGGAGGTGAAATCTCCCCGTGGTGGGACTAATAAGGGTCACTTAATCTTAATCTTAAGATCATTTTAACTCAGTTTTAACAATAAGCGGTCTTCAGCACTGGAGTTAATATAGAACTGCTAATTCACCCTTTAACCCTGAAGGTTGGCGGGCAGACTGCTGGTCACTGTAGAATCGCTGACCACAATCTTGCCTAGATAGCAGACAACGAAAGGGCAAAGAGAGAGATTTAAAGAAGCTGGTGAATGAGCAGCTGACGTAAAAGGCTGAATGTTGAGAGACGTTTTACACAAAACTGTTCTACTTAGAAAACGTTTCCTGCCAGAGATGTGAGAAAAGCAGCTGTAGCTGAGGAAGCTTAAAGCAGAGGAGAGTAACTCCGTGTTTTCCTTTATACTATGTTTTAGTGCATGTTAGGACGTCAGTGAGCACATATGAAGACGGATTTCCAGCCAAGTTGGTAAAAAGTTACTTCAATAAAAGGGACATAAAACTTTTTGATGAAAGAACAACCCCTGACCGAGGCATACTGGATACAACAGCATAAACTCGATACATCTTAACGTCATCAACTTGCACGTATACAAAACAAGTTTCTGAAATTAACGAAACGCAAGTTTCCTTATTTTGACGAAACTGAGCTTCTCAACTCTCATGAATGAACGTGATTAACTTTCTGTAAAGCTGTTCAAACTGAACAGCTGCTACAAAAGAACAGGTCTGTGGGAGGAGCACAGAGAAGATACGGTCCTCACCCTGCAAACTGACATCTGGTTGGTTGTCAGGGTGCCAGTCTTGTCCGAGCAGATGACCGAGGTGCAGCCCAGCGTCTCCACAGAGGGCAGGGAGCGAACGATGGCGTTCTTCTTGGCCATACGTCGGGTGCCTAGAGCCAGGCAGGTGGTGATGACCGCTGGGAGCCCCTCGGGGATGGCAGCTACTGCCAGCGCAACTGCGATCTTAAAGTAGTAGACGGCTCCGCGAATCCAGGAGCCACCGTGAACGGGGTCGTTGAAGTGGCCGATGTTGATAATCCACACAGCAATGCAGATGAGGGAGATGACCTTGGAAAGCTGCTCTCCGAACTCGTCCAGCTTCTGCTGCAGTGGAGTGCGCTCCTGCTCCGTGGACGCCATCTCGTCACGGATCTTCCCGATCTCAGTATTCACGCCCGTGGCCACCACCACGCCCACGGCCTTACCGGCCGCAATGTTTGTGCCCTGAAAGACAGAAGCCACGACCATGAGAAAAGAACAAGGAGTTCTTCTTCTAGGTTCAAAATTCAGAGAAAGACATCTAAAGTGTGAAGTATGTCAAGGGTTTTTGCCAAAAATCTAAATTTACACGATTTTAGTCCACAGGCGAGTTTACAAGTTCAGTCACGGACTAACATTTCACTGTCAATGAAGCGTTTCCATTTAGAAAGCTGTGTAGTCCAAGACCAGGCTTAATCCCTGTCCAGCAAACCAGAGTAAATTTATACATAGTAAATCAGCCAATTCTGCGTCCAAACTTTTCTCCTTATGTTTCGTAACGGAGCAACAAAACCATTAAAGAATAAAATATAAAGCTTATAGCCACCAGCTCCACACTGTGCAAACCGTACATCTGAATTTTATTTAAAACGCAATATTAGTCAGAAAAATCATATTTTCCACCAAAACATCCAGCCCTACTTCTGACATTGTGTTATATATATATATAGTTTTGACAAGTTGAAAGTGCCTATTGCTTTTCACACTGTGTGGAAATCTCATGATGAATGGACCAAAATTAACGGCCGAAAATGACTTGGAAAACAGTCGGAATCCACTGACCTACATTAAAAGTACAGCAGGTTCTTGTCCTTCTCCTGTAAAGTTATGATTTTGGAGATACAAGGTTTTGTTCTGACAGCAGCGATATATTCGGTCCATAAGTCGATCCAATTTCTTGCCCGATTAACTGATTAAATTGAGCAAAATTTGTTTTTGTCCCCAATATTTGCAGCGAAAACACAATTTTTGGCGGAGCCATTCCTTTAAAAACTTTAAAGAGGAAGTGACTGCGTTGTAATAAAAATGAACTTTGTTTAAATACATTTCACTTCTGACAAGTGACCATTAGATTCTTTATAACTACAACTGTACGAAAACTGCTGTACTGACCACTTGTGCCCCTTTTCAGTGTGAAAACCGTAGCAGTCAAATGGGATGAAACCACACTTACAGAGAACAGCATGTTCTTTTTGTCCTGGTTAACGGCGCGTGGGTCCGGGACTGGGTCCGTATGTTTGATGACCGATACAGACTCCCCTACAGAGGTGCAGAGAAACAGGTAGACAGTTAGAAAATGTCAGGATGACCCCACCACGTCCGGCTCAAACCGTCCAGGTGTGCCTGTTAGAAAACAATGAAAAATTTTGCCAAGCAAACTGTCTGGTCTCTTCAGCCCTTCGCGTACCACCGAGCTTCTCGAAGTTCAGCTTTCCTGTCTTGAGAAAGACCAGCTTAACTGTAAACTCATCCTGCTCTTTCGAAGGCTTCTTCATGCATCACCTTCCAAGATAACCTGTGGTGCCTTCAGAATACGACGTCATAAAAATGCTTTGCATCTTTTACCCAAATAACTTAAATGAAAAATGTTAGTTTTTCCTGAAGTCACCAATTAGTTGTTTGAGGCCTCATTTAACTCCCAATCATTAACTGATGTTTCTGGCACGTTATAATCTTGAATTGGAAGTGCCTTCTTGTGTCTCCTGCAGCCCAAAGCCGTCATTCACAGCAATGCTAAGCGTGAAAACAGCCCTGTAAACTGAGCTGTCAAGTCCCATACACCCAACAGCAGAGCCACCAGAAACCGCTTTTCCCCCCAGACTACACAGCTGCACTCAACATCTCAAAAGTCCTCGATTAGCAACAAGATTAATGACTCCGCTCCTGATCTGATCACTGTTTAGATCACTTAAATGTTTAAAGACTTGAAACTGTCATCACCAACTGTCTACAAATGCTGGAAAGTAAAGATTTGCAGCTTAGTGTTTAACTCCTAGTGAGAGGGGATTAAGTGTTGAACAAGCACATCTCCATACCGAAGCGCACTGCACTGCTTCATAGAAGCTCTTCAACTTCATAGAGTGAAGAGAGAGTGCAGACAGAAATAATCAGTAATTGTCTGAAAGGCCAGTTCGGCAATACGGCAGAAAATGGCCAAGGAAGGAGAGGCTAAAAGCTCTCTGACTGGAACCTCCTGGTAACCTCATCTGTTACCAATTAAGGCAGTGGAGCAAAATGGGAGTCCTACAAGCAAAGTTTCCTCTCGTTCTCATTCTAATTCATCAGCTTTTCAGGACTGCAGAGCCTGCTGACCTCTAATCAAGGTCAGGGGACATGCACATATCTTGGGAAGGGGGAGATACTATAGTTAAACTCCACTGTAGTTTATGTATTCATGCCATCCTCCAAGATGTATTCAAAAACATCAAATGAGAAATTTAACAGATCACAAGATGCACAGTAATAAAACACCAGTTGATGTTAGGATGTTGAGATTTTCCGGCTCTGAATCACTTTGGTTTCAGTTCCTTGGTTGCACACTTCGGATTTTATCCTGGAGCAGCTGCAGCTGCAATGAAAGGTAAGGGACGAATAGAAGAAACACACAATAAACAGAATAAAGAACGATAAAAAAAAATAATAAAGAGCTACGGTTTGGAGACTGTGGCTCTGTCTAAAAGACAGGAGGCTGAGCTGGAGGTGGCGGAGATGAAGATGCTGAGATTTTCGTTGGGATTGACGAGGCTGGACAAGATTAGAAATGAGCAGATCAGAGGGACAGTGAAGGTGGAGCGGTTTGGAGATAAAGCCAGAGAGGCCAGGTTGAGATGGTTTGGACGTGTGTTGAGGAGGAATAGTGGATATATTGGGCAAAGAATGTTGGAGATGGAGCTGCCGGGTAGAAGGAGAAGAGGTAGACCTCAGAGAAGGTTTATGGATGTAGTGAAGGTGGACATGGAGATGGTTGGTGTGAAAGTAGAGGAGGCAGTGGATAGGGCAAGATGGAGGCAGATGATCTGCTGTGGCGACCCCTAAAGGGAGCAGCCGAAAGAAGAAGGAGGAAGAACAATGAAGAATGAAGAGCCAATGAGAAACGAACTAAAGAGATGTATAATATCTGTACATGCACCTCTGTTTCCGAAAAAGTTGTGACGCTGTGCAAAAGTAAATAAAAACCAAACGTAAATGGTGTACAAATCATTTAAACGGCATAAATAATAGAAAATAGTACAAAGACAACGTATCAATGTTGAAATGGAGAAATATATGCATTTTAATTTGATGCCAGCAACACAAAATGGATAAGAACTGACACGGTGAAGGAGAGAACTTCAGAAACAGACCAGCTTTGATTTTCATTCAGAAAAAGCTCTAAAATTGACATTTTTCTTCCTGAAGATCTGATCTTCTGGTCATGCTAGTCAAATTATTCAATAACGATGTTTACTGTACTCTCTTTTCATGCACAGCCTATGTTGATCATTTGCCAGACCTACCTGGACATCAAAGCATAAGTAAAGAATGAGAAGTGAGATAATAAAGTTTTACATTTACAGTTTGAGAGAAATAATTCATTTGCGCTGCCTGTGACCACCATGAAATTCAGTCCCTGTATACATATATAGACGCAGAACCGAGTGATGCAGCGATGGTCACATGTCTCACCTGTCAGAATGGACTGGTCCACTCTTAGTGTGGTGGATTTGATTGAAGTCAGGCGGATATCTGCAGGAACTTTGTCACCCACTGTAAAGGAAACAGAAAGCATGTTGTCAGAGATAAGCCAAACGGACAGAGGGGGGAAACCAACCGTTTTAGAGGGATTTAAAACAGACTCATACAGCATTACGTCGACTGTAATCTTGAGAAAAATAAGCGCTTCCAACTTTTTCCACAGGAAAAATAGATCAACACAAAAACACAGTCTCGATACGATGCACATCACAAGATTGTCTTCTCAAACCCGAGGAAAAACTAAGAACCAGCAGGGTCACAATTAAAAAGCCCATATCACAGAAAACTGAATCTTCCTTTAAACTGATATTTCACTACCCTGCCAATCTCCACAACCCAATTCATCTGCGCTTATCGACCTATTCAGCCTACAGTCATTTGGACCCACCCATTCACACTAAAGTCAGGGAGTTTTTCAGCCTGGACTCCTTTTTGAATGAGGTACAACACAGGGCAGCCAAGCTGAATAGGGGTCATCTCAATATATCTTAAAAGGCACAGTAACAAAAACAGCTTGTTTCATTCTAAAGAGGTTAGAAAATGGTCAATATGACAAAATTACACAAGTGATCGAAATGGACACAAAGGAAAAATAAGAAAAAGCTTATTAAAAATGACAAAACTTTGAAGACAATGGCTATTAAACCTTTTACACTGTATTAAATATAAAAGTAATTTAGCAGAAATTACCAAAAAATATTACAGTCTGTCCCTTATCGTCTATTAGGGTCTTTCTGGTGGGTGTCGTCGTGAAGCACCTTGTTTACACAAGCAGTGGGAGGACCACACTGCTATGGCTCTTAGCGTCTCCAGACATCACTTTTCATGAAGATCTGGCCACCATTAGAAGCTCAACAGCTATTCACTTCAAATGGAGGAACATAACATCACAAGCAATCACACCTTCAACACTTCAATATCAAGCAGCGGTGATAGGTTCTCAGTCTTGCAGCTCCTGTTGTGGGACATGCTTTGAAATTACTACTCCAAAAAAAACGTATATATATATATATATATATATGGGGGAAGACCAGAAGTGCATGGGAATCTCAAGCCAAACTGCTCCAGGACCCTGTTAAAATCCTCTCAATGTGAACCTGTTATGGTCAGGAAACTGGTCTGGCGAATTTCTCTCATATTTTGACAAACACACTAATCTCAACCTTTTTTCCTTTTGTGCAGACGAGGAATCAAACATATCAAAAGCTTTAAAAAGTTCCAGGGCTTTCTGGCAAATGATAAAAATAGGCTGTGCATCATTCTTTCCACAAACTTGGGGGTGGGGAGGGCTTAGCAGTTGCTGGTGGAAATAAAAAAAAAAAAAAAAAAAAAAAAGCAAATGTAAACAATTCTTTCCCAAACAAATCTTTGAATCAATGAGGAAACAGATACATGAGCTTTCTAAAACCCCTGACATTTATTGGTCGCATGGGAGAGCGTCCATCTCAACCATCCACTTCAGATGTGTAAATGTTGGGCTTAAGCGAAGAACGCTTCGATGACGACAGCCAGGTTTTTTTTCCTCTTCCCTGTCAGGACAAATGTTCCGGCTGGATTTGGCCTAAGGCCTCTTTACGGATTCCGCAGAGACTCCGCATGCGGTATGGAGAGGGATTGTGGTCATCCAGAACGTAAAGCTCTAAACACATCTCCTTTTCAGGACCACGTTTTTGCTAGATGTACAAATCTAGCCGATAAGCCTCATTTCATGGAAAGCGGGGACAGCCGGAGGGTAAGCGTTAGTCCAAAAAAAGAACGCAAAGTCCAAAAATGGGAGAACTATTTTGATATGATCCATGGTGTACAGATGGGTTTACAGCACATCAGCTGATTGTGTTCTGTCTGAAGGGAAAGCCAGAGAGGAAAGGCCACTGCACTGACCTTTCGGAGGCTTAGCTGAGTTTTAATCCAAACTATGGCTGTCACAATCAATTATATATGAAATGTATAACGACAAACATCCGTGAGATCCTCCTGGTGTGGGTTTCCTCTTTTTTTTTTAGTGATCACAAAAGCTCACAAATGCAATTTGAGCCCCCTTGTGGAGAGGACTCAGACTGCTGAACATGGCTTTATAATGGCCTGTGGACGCCCTGTTGATCATTCAAACTCCCGAGCAGATTCACTGATGGCCATATTAATAGTTTTCAATCAAAATTGATCAAGTAAATCAATTTTACTTGAGCAGTCATGACGGCCCTGATCCAAGCGCATCCGTCTTTTGAACTAAGCCTTCATGTAAACCTGAACTGGACCAGCGGTTGAATGACGGTACCAGGGAACAGAGACTTACTACTGAGATGTTCATGAGGCTGAACGCAGAGCTTCCACACACTAATATATTAGGAATGTAGGACATGTAGGGGTGGCTGATGACATAAAAATAGGATATCATGAAACTTTAAGACAATTATTTATATTCAACATTTTACTGCATCAAATCCAACTAAACGGGGCAAAATGTGCTTTTATTGGTCAGTGTGCTTTAAGTACTGACGATTGCATGTCAAGTGAAGCATACAGTGGTATGTTCAATCATGATAACTTTAAACGAACTGGTACATTATTAGCAATATCACCCGCCTCTAATGGTACAATAAATGAGCTTAAGCTACGTTCACATTACAGGCCTCGTTGCTCAAATCCAATTTTCTGCTCAGATCCGATCTCTCTGACTCGATGGTTCACACTCGTTTAGGTAAGAGATTCAAACCAGTCATTAATGTGATGAACCGGCGTCCTGAAATGACCCTCATGAGCTCCTCCTACTCAGTAACGTCACGTGACTGAATCACTGCATCATCAGCACAAACTAACGAGCAGAACGAGCTTCGCTGAGAAGATCATTAACTCTGGTCAGCTCTCAGCTTCGTTATTAGAGCCAGACGGAGGAGAAGAAGGTGAGATGAGCTGCTTTTCCACCGTTTACAGGCTTTAACGTCTGTTCAGCGCTGCTGCCAGAGTAACTGGAATTCCGACCTGAGCGTCACATTAAGGCCACATGGCCACGAATCGGATACGTATCCGATCTAGGACCACATATGAAAGTGGCTCAGGTCGGATTCGAAAAGATCAGATTTGTGTCCACACAGCCCTGAAAACACCAGATCTGAGTCACATTAGAGCAAAAAATCGGATTTGTGCCACTTCAGTCTGGTAACGTGAACGTAGCCTTAAATGTTATTTGCGTTAAAAAAATAAAACTCTGAAAACATTCATATTCTTACATCTGCAACAAGGACACAGACTCTAGCAAACTAGACGTGTTAAGTGATACTTTTTTAAAAACACAAAGGGGGAAACTCCACCTCCGCGTTTAACCCGTCCGTGAAGTGAACCACCACATACACACTAGGGGGCAGTGAGCACACTTGCCCAGAGCGGTGAGCAGCCCTATCCACCACACCCGGGGAGCAGTTGGGGGTTCGGTGTCTTGCTCAAGGACACCTCAGTCATGTGCTGTCAGCTCTGGGGTTCGAACCGGAAACCTTCCAGTCACAGGGCCAGTTCCCTAACCTCCAGCCCACGACTGCCCCCCTAAGTTCAGTACAGACTGGATAAATAGCAGTGCTGATTATTATATGGAGACTTCCTTCCCTCATGATCCAATTTATAAAAATACACACAGCCATCTAAATGGCCCTAAGCCAAGCTAATGAATGTGGAACATGTACCCGATATATAGCTCAAGTTAGAAAAAGGTCAGATAGTAGGGTAGCCTACTTTATATAGACAAGGAGAAAGCAGCCCTATAAGAATAGCTCTCCTTGAAAAGATTGTTTTTATTTCAAGATGGAACCGTCAAGAAAAGGTATGGAAAGGGCATATTAGAGCGAGGGTCCAAGTAATGATCTACTTTTCAAATAACGGTCATTTTAGCACTGCTCTTGCAGTAAGCGTGGACAATATCTTAGAACCTACACCGATCAGGGAGAACATTACGACCACCTCCTTGTTTCTACGCTCATTCCACTGACTGTATAGCTGGTCTTTGTAGTTCTACAGTTACAGACTGTAGTCCATCTGTTTCTCTGATACTCTGTTACCCTGTTCTTCAGTGGTCAAGACCCCCATGGACCCTCACAAAGTGGTGGATCATTCTCAGCACTGCAGTAACACTGACGTGGTGGTGGTGTGTTAGTGTATGATGTGTTGGTATAAGTGGATCAGACACAGCAGTGCTGCTGGAGTTTTAAACACTGTGTCCACTCACTGTCCACTCTATTAGACACTCCTACCTCATCGGTCCACCTTGTAGATGTAAAGTCAGAGACGACAGCTCATCTGCTGCTGCACAGTTTGTGTGGGTCATCCTCTAGTCCTTCATCAGTGGTCACAGGATGCTGCCCACAGGACACTGTTGGCTGGATATTTTTGGTTGGTGGACTGTTCTCAGTCCAGCAGTGACACTGAGGGGTTTAAAAACCGATCCACTCAGACCAGCGCAACACACACTAACACACCACCACCACCACATCAGTGTCACTGCAGTGCTGAGAATGACCCACCACCCAAATAGTACCTGCTCTGTGAGGGTCCATGGGGGTCCTGACCACTGAAGAACAGGGTAACAGAGTATCAGAGAAACAGATGGACTACAGTCTGTAACTGTAGAACTACAGAGACCAGCTATACAGTAAGTGGAGCTGAGAAAGCTGATTGGTGTATGTATTTAGATATTTATGTATAGCCAAGTTCAGTTCAGTGTTTACTCTGCTAACACACCCAAATTCAAGACCTGTGTAGGGTGAATTAAGGTGTGGTGAACAAGGTGTGCCAAATCAGTGAAAACACTAAACCAGAACAGAAGTCCAAGTGCTCATCTGGGCAAGAAACACCTTGCATTAGCCACTTTCCTACATCTACAGTCTAAGCACCTGAGGCTGGTGGTTAGCCAAGCCTCCCAGATGCCACTATTTACTTTTGTTAACGAACTCTGACTAATGTTTGCTGGTAACCGACGGTCTGAACATACCTTAGACTAACACGCAGTGTCCTTTACAGCACAGACGCAAATGCATTCCAACAAGAGACGAGCAGCATAAACAGAGAAGACTACAAATTTAGCATCGTCATTCTGCACAGTTCAGCAATACATTCCCACTGCAGTCCTTATCCTCTTCTCTCACAGGCGCACTCCTACCTGCAGGGATCAAGTTCAAACACGGTAATATATGGAGTTTAAATCAGCCTGAGGGCTTCAAACAAGGCGTTTGTTATGAAGAGAGAGCTGCAGACTTGTGTATTCGGACTAATTATCCATAAGAATTGATAAGCATCCATGAGCATTAAGGAAGAAGGAAAATAGGCTTTTCGACTAATATTAACATATGAGTACGTAAACAAGATAAACTTGTGCACTGATAAAAGCGGACTAAACATTTCAGGAGCATAAACAAACAGGTAGCGGTTCACAAATGCGCACAGAGCCTGCCCTGAATGTGCTACACTACCTTCTCTCTCGCCCCAAGACGATTTCTGCCCACTCTCACAAACGTCCAGATACCCAGAATCACGGGTAGTGAAGCAACATGTACATTCAGAGTATAAAAAGGAGTCGAAGTTCATTTGTTTACTTTTAAATCAGGAAAAAAAAAGACTAATCAAACAGTATTTCAGTTTAGGTTCTGGTGCACTTCATGCCAGGGCTTGGTCACGATCCTCGCCCAGAACATGAAAAAATAGCTAAATCAAGCTGCTTGAACATCTAGATGACAGGGAAAAATCCAAACTGAAGTCAGCCTGAGATCTAATACAAGTACCCACCGCTGTTTCACATGTTCTAAGTTCATGGTCACTGTAAGAACAATGTGTTTCAATGGGTTTGCTTCTGCTCCACCTTCTTTCATTACTTATATCTAAGCAGCCAGTTGGTAGCTATGGGAGGATATAAGACCAACAATTACCGGTGTAAAAGGCCACCTGCTGCTCGTGAGAGCGGTTCTCATAGGCTAGCCTCCTGGCCGTTCTCCAGCACCCCGACACATCATAGTGCTCATCAGGAAATTTAATGATCAAATTCTTATTTCTTCACAGCCAAATCAGCCGACAGCTATTTGAGACACTTTTTACTATACAAAACTTTTTGGAAACAATAGGCAACATAAACACCGACACCGTAAAGCCCAACACATGCATGTATGCCCACCCACACAGGGCACTCGAACTCGGCGAAGCGCGTACTGAAATGTAGTGTGATGAGCATCATATCTTCAAATCGGTAAGCCAGACACAGCGGAACCCATATCTGGTTGATCTGAGCAGAAGACAGCAACTTCACATTGGACCCTTGGTGGTCTAGAAGGCTGCTCTGATGACGTGGAGTCATAAACAAGTGCCGTTACAGAAGGCTTCAACCTTCAAAACAAGCAAACAGGAAGTGTCATGTAAACGGCACGTTCATAAAAGCTTCACGCGGAAAAGCGCCCCAGCAGGCAGAGCTAAAGCTGCAGCTGAGCTCACTGGACGATCTGTATGCGGCTCTGGACAAACTGGCCACTCCTCAGTGGATGCATGATGCACAGTCATCTGGACACCTTGTCCTCCGGGTCTGATCGGGTCAGTGCCGGCGGGACTGGAGCGCTGCCCGGGGAGAACAGCGAGAGGGGACAAAGTGCAGGCCATCCCTCCCTGAAGACCGAGTTATCAGCCATCTGCTCTGCAAATGATTTCTCTTCATACGCAGCTCGATTGATACATCACTTCCTTCCTCTGCGCATTTGATCTGTCTGCAGTTCTCGTCGCAGGCCTGTGCTGCTCGGTCTCATTGCAGTTTTTCAGACCGATCCAAAGCACTGAGGCAGTTGCTGTAGAAACAAGAATGTGCCCAGGCTTCCAATAGCTCAGGCTGCCCAATGCATGGCAAACCGAGGCTATTCAACATGCAACACTAGTACATTCAAACCTCCGTCATAAGGCTGCTCTGTATATCGTTTATTAGCCATTACCGCAGCACTGGCCTTCGCAACACAGCTGGTTTGTAGCACAGAACTAGGCCATAGCTTAGGGCCAACGGGGCCCCCAGTTCAATGCATTTTATTTTACTATATATTTATTACCTATTTATATTTATCTTTCATCCCAGAGCATCCATTAAACCGGCAAATTAAAATGGCATCAAACGTCCAGTAAAAATATTCACCCAAAGCATATTTCATATTTACATTTTTAAATAAATCATTTCTTAATCTTAAGCAAAGACGTAAGCAAAGTTATTCCGAGTGGTTTAATGTGAAACGCTCTGTTCTTGAGAAGACACCAAGAACTTACCGAGTCAGAGTTGCTCACAGGTGGTGGTGATGGGAGCCAGACATCTGAAGTGTTTGGTGCCACTAAAAGCCCCCCTCACAGAAAGAAATGACCAGAAATAGTAACAGATACACTGCCTGATGTCTGACATGGTTTCCGGCTTGTTTTTTTGGCTTTAAATGTAGTGATTTCGTGCACAGAAAGGCAATAGAAAATGTATTTTTTTTAGGATTTGCCATCTATTAATATGCTTCTAAACTGGGGACTCCAGTCCACCTTTTATTAGACAGTCATTCTCAGTGCAACCGTTTAAGAAATGTTCAAAAATGTCTCTCTTTAACTTTGCGTTCAATTAAAACGGTCTCTTGGTATTTATATGTTTATAAGCTGATGTGTGTCGGCCGTATGATTTTAAATTAACACTCCTCCTAATTTCCTCATTTACTGTTAAGCTTTATTTGTCGTCTCCAAAGCAGAGTTGCCACCAACACGGAAAGTGCTGTACAAATAAATAATAATAATAATAATAATAATAATAATAATAATAATAATAATAAACTTAGCCCCAAACACTCTAGTGCTGACCCTGCTTTGTAATACTGACCATACAAAAGCCTCCAATATGAAAATGAAGCCTGATAAATGTGTGTTTACTGCGTGGAGTAGTAATATACTAAGAGCCAAATGTCCAAGTAATCTGACAAAAGCCCGTCTTTTTTCTGGTCAGTACAACATCAGCCATTCTTTGCCAATGTCACATCATTAACAGACCAAAGGTGCTTTGATATACGCAGTAATATTAACGCAACACTGTCACTTAGTCTGTACTGAGCAGGTCTACTCCGTCACGACCTCAGTGACCAGTTAAATAGCCGTGGGAAGGAGAGGCCTAACGTGGGCATTTTTAGCTGGTAAAGATGCTCAAGAATGCTTTTGAGAGCAGGCAAGCAGGCAGGCAGTGTACAAAGCCAGCGAGCAAAGGGGGCGCTCATGTTTCTCCCTCCCAGACTCAGGAGGGATTACTGGGTGCACTGAATCGGTTAGCAGGTGGTGAAGGCAGCCGTCTAATGTTTCCAGCACTTTCTGTGCCCTGTCTTAAGGTCAATAATCCTTCTGCAGCTGGCATCAGCACTGTGCCCCTGTGTGCACGGCATCCTTGCAGGTCAGCGCGGACTTGTCAGCACCCCTTCCCTCCGGTCACCCGTCTCTAGGGCTAATGTTCCACAGCAGTGAGACTTCCTTGAGGTCAATGCACGCTCACAGCAGGGGAACAGGGTCATAAGAAAAACATGATGGACACACCACAACTAATCACTGTTCCCTTTAAAGGGACAGTTCAGGCCAAAACATTCACACAGCGTTCAGCCAACTAGGGCTGGACCGTCTGACAATACTTATTATGGTGACAAGTTACCTCACAATATATGTTACACTATATATATACAGTATAACCTGCATTTTAGGGTGAACCTGTATGTTTCAGTACATAGAGAGCACAATTAAGCAGATAAACACTGTATTTTCACAGATTTGACCCAATTTTTCTAAGTCTGCATAACTAAATGTTTAAAATGTTAATGTAAACTTACCGAGTCAGATTTCTTCACAGTGGCTGTGTTTGCATGCAAAGACATTTGCCAATCTGATTGAATACGTTCCGATTACAGATTAAGACAGACGTTTAGGCTCACTCTACTCAACAATCTGATGGAAAACCTCCGTTTACGTGGGCACTGCAAGTAATCTAATCCAAAACGGTGCATGCACAGAGGACTGTTTAGTGTAGACGTTACCATGACGACGAGCATCACGAGTCCAGTCAGAGAGAGATGAGCAGCAGTGAGCAGTGATTGTGTTTTTAATTGCTTTAAAATGACGTCAGACTCAGGAAAACGTCCTTCGCGTGTCCTTATTAAAGGAAGACGTCGTGTTCTGAGACGCATAATCTGGACGTCCGTCCCGCCGCCGTCTTTTAAAGATCAGAGCATGAACTTCGTCTCCTCTGCAGTCTCTGCTCTGCCGTGTTGAACGGTATAAACTCTCACTATGACGCGACGCACATGCAGAACAGACTTAAACTTTCCGATAGGGAATGTAATCGGATACAGGCATCTACACGGATATTATTCCTCTATTTAACAGATTATCTACAGGATTACCCACCTCGTTCAATCAGATAGACTGTAATCCGAACGGCCTCAATCGGACTAGACTATTCCGACTGAGCCATCAGTGGGGTTGTTAACAGATTATCAGGCTGCATGTAAACGTGGCTACTGGTGATGATAGGAATGAGATGCCTGAAGCACTAAATGCCCCCCAGACATTATTTTATGATAGTTTTGTGATGAGCTTTTCATCTAAAATGGTACATGCAAGGGGCTGTAAGGCAATACAGCACCCAAAGAATCTTTTTCTCTATTCAGACCTACTGCTATTTTACTATGGTCACACTGCAGGCAAAAACTCATACATTCACTGGTCATTTTGGGTCATGAACCAAAACGACTACATTTTGTTGTACATACCCCCCCTGCCCCTGGCTCCCATCACAGCCACTATAAAGAAATCGGAACTGCTATGTTTCTATAAAATGAACGATTTCATGTCAAAGCACTCTGAACGACTTTTATGTTGCATCAAATGATCTAGACAGAGATTCTAATTAGATATGCAGTTGGAATTCCCCTTAAATACGACCCTACTGTAAAAAAAGTCAATATCATGGCTTACTGTACACCACAAAGAAAGCTACGAGCGTCCTGGTGTTCAGTTACCTCAAATATACTTGCTTCTGTATTTTCTAAAGGCCATACTTTTATCTA
>NC_051226.1:4596268-4598768 GCF_015220715.1 Pygocentrus nattereri
TAAGGAGGTCCAAACTGCGCACATCTAAGGCTTGCGTGCTTCTCTCACCACGGCCAGCTGATGGCAAATCGGTTTACGTTAGTGATGCATTTAAAGACGAACCACTAAAACGTTGTACATCTTTCCTTTAGAATTATCCCAAGGAGAGAAAACCTCCGTGGAGAGCTGTGCTTATTGGCCAGAGGCTTTACTGAGGAAGCAGCGGGCCACTGGCTACATTCGACTGATCACAATGTCTGCGAGGTGGATGGGCGGTAGACCGCCTTCCTGGAGGACTGAAAGATGAGATACGCACTGCTAAACGCTCGATAACGATGACAGCAGACGCTCCCCAGGCCAAACAGTGGATCAGGTGTGAGGAACGTGAGCCAACAGGATTGGCATCACTTTACAGGGCAACAGTGAGCAGGTGCACCAGAGGCAGATGAAGAAGCAGTGAAGTGCAGCTCAGCGGGAGGCGCTGGGGTGGGCTGGGAGCGAGGGTCAGCAAGGCCCTACAAGGTCATGCTTCCATAGAGAACGCTGGAAACAAAAGCTGCAGCCCAGTCTAGAGCCTGTGACTCACACTCCGAGGTGGAGGGACGGGCAAAAAAGAAAAAGAGCGCTGCCGTTTCTCATTCCAGCTATTCAGAGCAATGAGACTGTTGCCGTAAGCTGCTGCTCGGTGAAAGGCTGCATTACGCTGCTCCACAGACATCCCCCCCTCTGAAGAGCCGTAATGCAGCACTACAGGATGAGAAAAGGCTTAGAGGACCTAAGGCCGCTGCCGAAACCTCAAGCTCTACGTCCTTTTTCCTTGGTTAATGTGACATATTCTCTTTTGAATATTTCTCGATGAAGTGCACGCATGCTATTTTTTGCATTGCTATTATTGGGGTTTCTTTATCGACAAGTCCACCTCACGTTGCACTGGTCAGCTCTAGTACCAGCTTTAGCTTCTGCCCAATTTGCCTAATTACTGTTAAGGTTTTCAGAGCATGTTCAACAAAACATTACCAAAACGGCGTCTTTACAAGAGAAGATAAAATCGTTCTGTGCGTTTTGTGTGTTAATGTAATGTAAAGAGAACAAAATACATGAAAAATGACGTTTTTTTGCTGGACAGCAGCATTTTTGTTTGGAAAGCTATGACTGTATTTGGCTCTCATCCTAAATGAAAAGTACACACAGGGTGATTCAAAAAGATTCATCCCATTTCAAAGAGCCATATTTTTACAACTGTGAGGCGTCTAGGAACCAATCACAATCCAACTGCAAGAGGGGGTCATGGAGCGTTTTACATTCTCCACTTCGATACGAGTGAATCACTCATAAGTGTGTGGTCAGCAGTGAAGCTCCAACAGCTCAGAGCGTTCCTCGTTGGTTCCACAGCTCCAGACGATCTCCGAAATCGCTCTGAAAGAGCCGTGAGTGCGGCGACGCCCGACGTGCTCAGTCCAGTACGGGATGAGTTTGGCTGTGGTGTTGACGTCTGTACAGCTGGAGGAGGTTCAGACCGAGACCTTGTAGAGTTACATGAACTTTACGCTCCGTTTACAGTTCACTGCACTGATCTGTAACGATTTACTATGAAATAAATCCTTTTGAAATCAGACGAATATCCTCAAATCACCCTGTACTGTTAAGCCAACAGGTGTTTCTGATCTAAATGTAAGCGAACTTGAACTCTAACGTGGTCAATTTTAAACTTGCTGCTTGTGTGATGTGGCCCTGTTGTTGGTTTCAAATAATTCAATGCCATCAGGTGCCGGGATAAGAAGAGCACTGACCACTGTGTATGTACAACGGGCCATATACGTACACGTAACCTCCTTGGCGAAACAGACAGATTCAGACAGAAAGCGAAGAGGATCGGTTCTCCTTCCTCTCAGACAGGTTGCAGAGTGACGCAGAAGCTCGGAGGGATAAAGCACAGCGATCAGACCTCACCGAGCGCAGAAAAGGACACTGCAAGATCACAACTGTTTTAAAATCCCACAGCACCATCTGCAGCAGGGCGGGTCACTGACCTCCAAGCTCAGCCCCAGACAACACCTAAGAAAAGCTTAAACACTTTGTTGCTGAGCGCTCTGAAGCTGGAAGCCTGTCTGGACAAAGATGTATACGCATTACACTTAGTATTATTTTATTAATATAAATATAAACGAGCTTCTCGGTTTAAGATCAGATCAAGTCATTTGTATTGCAGTCAACCTGAATATAAGCGCTGCGCTTTGAGGCAGGCAGCAAGGCCAAGAGAGCATATGTGCCTACTCGGTAAGCCTCTCGTTCTTTGTACATTGACCCCATTTGCCCAACACTCATCTAACTGCTCTATTCTTCATATCCATCCTCTGCAGCAGCCACAGTCTGGAATGGCCTGGGTTAATCCTTCCTCAGTTTCAGCGGCTTATGCAGGGGCTAAGAAACCCAATAAACATTCTCCCTCATCTCTTTTCCAAGTAGAAAAAAAAAAAAAAAAGCAGTTCTCTCTCTGCGGACCTTGCTGATGGTGACAAAG